>NC_087209.1:5235068-5243614 GCF_015104395.2 Macrobrachium nipponense | reverse complement strand
TAATGGCCTGTACGCACAAAACAAGAAAAATCCCACTTTATCGTAAATGTTGTTTTCTGCGTGAATAAAATTGAAGGCACAAAATATATGTATTCCCATCCCATATCTTTTTTCAGTGTTACAGCACTAACTCAAATGTCTCTTTTGTGCGTGAGAGAGAGAGAGAGAGAGAGAGAGAGAGAGAGAGAGAGAGAGAGAGAGAGGGACGAGAGAGAGAGAGAGAGAGCGATTCTATTTAATCTAAATACAACTGTTCATCAGTGTCTTGAGATGTCAAATTAATAAGAAAATAAAGAAAATAACAACAAATCATTCTATATATATATACATACTACATACATATATAATATATATATATATATATATAAGTATATATAATATATTATATGTGATATATATATAACTTTATAACGATATTTTTTCTTATACTTTGATGTTTTATAATATATATATATATATATATATCATATATATATATATATATATATTATATATATATATATATATATATAATATATATATATATATAATATATATAATATAATTATACATGACAACAAACAAAGTCCTCTTGACTTCTTGAATTCTTTAGAATTTTCAGACACACTTTCCACTACAAAGACCGAGATTCTTATGTAGACTTCAATGCCAAAACTAAAAAAAGTCTACTCAAAAACCCACTTAAATGTAAAAAGATTAAACATACCAGCTGAGCAAAAACGTATCACTCCACATCAAACAGACTCACCGCCGTGTATCAGTCCAGCAACGAACAGAGATCAATGTTGAGATCAATGTTAATACATCAGAAGCAGTTCAGACCAAACAACCCTTACAATAAACCTGTCGTCCTCCGGTTCGAATTTCATTTTCTGTCAATATCCGGTATCGGATATCTTTCCATTCGCTAAATGGCAGTACACGGCATACGCACGGAATCTAACGCTAACTGAATTTGGATGTATGATTCGTTACATTTCGAAAAATAGGCAAAACCTGAGCTGCTTTAGTTTTTTATCTATTTAAATGTTCACTCTAGCTTAATATATTCCTACTTAAAATTAAAGTATGGAATCTAACATTAACTGAATTTGGATGTATGATACTTTACATTCCGAAAAATGGGCAAAACCTGAGCTGTTTTAGGTTTTTCTTTATTTAAAGCAAATGTTTACTCTAGCTTAATATATTCCTACTTAAAATTAACGCACGGAATCTAACATTAACTGAATTTCGGTGTAAGATTGTTTACATTTCGAAAAATAGCCAGAATCTGGGCTGTTGTAGGTTATTTCCTAATTTAAATGTTGGAGTCTGCATAAATGTTAGGTAGGAATATATTAAGAAAACGTCAACATTTAAATTAGGAAATAACCTAAAACCTCTCAGTGTTTTGAAGTCAATGAAAAACATCTTCATATGACGTACTTTTAGGGCTTGGGCAGATATTATGGTGATCTGATGAACTATACAAATAAAACTGACACTTATCTGGGAAGACATTGGTTATGAATACATATGCAAATAACGGACCTTTATATTATACATTATAAATAATACAAACGCATATATACATACACATATGATTCGACACAAACTAAAGGATAACACTGTTTTGAAATTGGGTAAAAATCAAACCTTATATATATATATATATATATATATATATATATATATATATATATATATATATATATATGTATGTGTGTGTGTGTGTTGTATTAATATGTATTAATTTTCTCAAACACAAACACAAATACACATAACCACTTCCACATTCATACTAATACTGCTGAATCGAGGATGAATGCCATGTGCAGAACACTTCCATGACACTACCTTCTCCCTACACCCTACGAACAACCTACGCCGGATACCTCAACAATACCCATTGCGTACCCAAGTGTATTTCGGATACAACCTATCACTCAAACACCCACAAAAACACACCCTATACCATTCCCCCCCCCCCCCATCCACAACACCCTTCACCCTTCGAATTCATTCCCAAACATCATTACTCACCTCCAGCACCAGATTCCCACCCGGAATGACTTTCGCCCACGGCATTCCGTCACTCCTCATCTAATTCACCCACGCTGGTTGATTCCAGGTAATTCCATTCCCGGGCATCCTTGCCATTCCAATATTCCTCCTCTTATACATATATATATATATATATATATATATATATATATATATATATATATATATATATATATATATATAGATCCCTTCGGACTAGTCACTGACCTTATTTCCCCCGGGGGGCGCATGCCCCTTTTGAATCTCTCCTCTCTTCTCCTCTAACAAAGCGAATATTGAAAATGGAGTATAGGTAACCTTCGGAGGAGGAGGAGGAGGAGGGGAGAGGGAGCGAGGAATGAGGAGAAAGACAGATGGGATGGCTCTCGGTAAGGAGAGAGAGAGAGAGAGAGAGAGAGAGAGAGAGAGAGAGAGAGAGATGTAATAGGAAATAGAGGGAAAACGAATAAAACGGAATACAAGAAGTACAGAGAAGGGAGAAAGGCAAGAAATGAAAGACAAGTAATGAAACTGGAGAGGACGGGAGAAAGAGGATAATGACAAAGAGAAGAAAGAAAAGGAACACCAGTAAAGAAAGACGAATAAAGAGGGCGAAGCGACGAAGGAAGATGAGCAAAGAAAAACATAAAAACAAAAAAAAGGAATAAGTAACAAATGAAGAGCAAGAGACGGATATTGCAAAGGTACATAAGAAACGGGAAGAAGACAAAAAAGAAAAATACAAAACACAAATAGGAAGAAAGTAGAGGTCGTGTCAATCCCCCTTACCCACTCACTCCCTCCCTCCCTCCCTCCCTCCAGTGCATCTCCCTCCAATCGATGGCATGGAATGAGGTCACACTTCCCCCTACTCCCCCCAAAAGCGAAGCATCGCCGAATTCTTTCTTTCTCCGTCTTTAAGAAACGAACAACAATCGATGGATAGTCGCTGTCTTCGATGTAGTAGCGCTGTACTTCGATGGGAGTAGTCGCTGTCTTTGATTAGTAGTCGCAGTCTTTGATTGGTAGTCGCTGTCTTCGATGGGTAGTCGCTGTACTCGATGAATAGTCGCAGTCTGATGGTATCGCTGACTCATGAGTAGTCGCTGTCTTCGATGGGTAGCGCTGTCTTCGATGGGTAGTCGCTGTCTTCTAGATGAATGGCGGATCAATCCTGCCACAGCGACTCACATAAAAAACGGCGTCACAATAGCTCGGGGTTTAAGCTGTTTTAATGAGGCTCGGTCGTGAAGTGATTGGTGTTCTTACTATTTAAAAAAAAATCTCTATAATATACTGCTTCCGCTAAAAATTGACATTGTCGTGATTATCTTCTGTAATAAAATTCCTCAATTATATGAATGAATTGTATTATATGTAAAAGACAAACCCAGACTTTCAAACGCCTGAATAGTGTTTCCCTTCAGTGTTCAAATTGAAAGCTTTTAGCGTCAACACTGAGCAGGAATACCGATCAAATGTACTAAAGTCTCGGTTTTCATCTTTGACAATATTAAAATTTATTTATATAATTGTGGACTGTTACCATTCAAAATAACGCTTACACTACCAAGACTAAGTTCCCACTTCACTACTTCACTGATACGAAATGCAGGCCCCCCCCAAAATGCCAAAAAATAATATTATATTACATATATATATATATATATATATATATATATATATATATATATATATATATATATATATATATATGTGTGTGTGTGTGTTTGTGTTGTGTGGTGAGTGTGTGGTGGATGTGTGTACTGAATGTTAACGAAATAAGAAAAAGAAAATATAAAACTTTTGTTATTGCCTCAAAAGCAACTACTATAATTGCTACTACTACTGTTGTTGCTACTAATGAACACAAAAAGAAGCCTATACAAATAGTAAACCACAGATGTCTCCAAACTCTTTGAAGTACACACTGTTATTTTAGACGTCACTCTTACAAAAGTTTCAAAATATATTTTCCAAAGCAAAACGCTGTGAATATTCCGCAATTTGTACTGGGAAGAATTATGAGAACAGTTAACCTCTTATTATAAGAAAAATGAACCTCACACTCTATGTACTTCTGTCCTTCAGAGTTCTTACGATATTTCTCAGGGAAATGCTTTACCTCCAAATTCAGATTAATTTGAAATAATAACAAATTCAAAATGCTCTGAATTTTACGCAGTTTATACTTGCAAAAGTTACAAGAACAATTACCCTCAAATTACCACGAAAACTAACCTCACATACTCCAAACACCTGTCTACAAAAGGACCTAAATTTGTAAAGAAATAAGTTCAAAATACTTTGAATTTTACGCAATTTGTACTGGGTATAATGATAAAATCAATTAACCTCAAAATGTAAAACTTATATGAACTCCAGACCTTCCAAGTTCTTATGACATTTCTCAAGAGAATGTTACACCTCCAAAACCACCAAAAATTTAAATTAAAAAAAATATTGAAAGCCAAACAGAACTTCCCCCAACATTCGACTTCCCAGTGCAACCTCACTTCATCTTGACAAATGGATATCATTATAATAAGATTATGTTACTTCATTACTATTGAAGGAACAACGGAATGACGTCATTCTGCAGAGCGATAAGTTGCTCTTTCTTGATGGCAACAACACTGGATATAAGCGTAGAATAACAATAGAGCTTTATAATGACTAAATAATTTCTGAAGGGAATATTTATCTTTAATCATGCAACTGGACATAAATTATTTAATGAATTATATGAACAAGCAGTATATTAACACTACTGAACTATAAAAAAATTCATTCATTTATATCAGGATTTATGTATAACAATATCACTGAAAATAACAAAACATTAAGAAAATAGTAAACAATAACAACATAAATCTAAAAGTTATTTATACCAAAATATGTCTTTAACATCTAGAATGCAAACGCACCATCGATAATAAAGATCAAAAAGCAAAAGATAAAACTGGAAATAGGTATAATTATAATAAAAAACTAAAACTAAAAAGAATAAGGGTGATTAAAAACACTTCGTAAAATAAAAAAAAATATATAAAAAGAATAAAAAAAAATAAAATAGAAAAACTCTGCATATACATCTAAACTGCCTGTGCAAAAGCAAAAAAAAAATCACAAAATAATTCTGAGGCTGCTGGAACACAGAAGATGAAGAAATTAAAGCAGAATAAAGCCATAAATACGAACCGCTGGGATATTAAACCAGGAGAAAAATTCCCTCGTAAAACGAACGCCTTAAATGAAAACACACTGTTGTGGAGAAGTTTACTTTGCATGTATAATGCCATTAGAGGCGGCGGTAAGTCTTATTCACTTTAAAACAAAATAAAAATGCATTATCATAATGAGGGGTAATATCGAAAAGTTGGTGAAATGTGGGTTGTATGCACCGTAGTGTTTTATTTATCATACTGAGGTGTGATAAAAGTTAGTGAAATGTGGATTGTGTGAACCGTAGGGTTTTACACGTTACGGAATACCTTCAAAATTTTATTTCCTTAATTAAGATATTGTAAAATAATAATTAGTGTATATTCACCTAACTAATGCCAATGCTAATAGTGTGTGTGTGTGTGTGTGTGTGTGTGTGTGTGTGTGTGTGTGTGTGTGTGTGTGTACTCAAAAGGACAGATAGTGAGTGGAAAGTGGATATGAAAGGTGCAGATTATGCAATGCAAAGCTGGTGGGGCCTTTTAGGTGCGAGTATAACTCGGCAAAAGCGGCAGCTTTAGTATGAATATGGCGGTGACCATTTCCTAGTCTTTAATCTCAAACAACCCCCACCCCCACTAGCCTTTCTGTTAGCTGGAACAGCTTAAATTACATTGTTATACATATAGTATATATATATATATATATATATATATATATATAGCGAATACCACAGGGAGATGATAGGAAGAAATCCAAGCTCTTCCGTCTTTATAAAGTCATTGTCAAGAGCTTGGATTTCTGCTTATCATTTGCCTGTGGTATTCGCTAATTTACTTAGGTCACATGCATCTACTGTGATTTTTTTAGGTATATATAATATATATATATTATTATATATTATATATTAATATATATATATAATAATACTATATAATTTATATGTGTGTAAAATAACATATATACGTAATAAATGGTACCAAGATAATTATTACTAGCACACACGTATATATACCATAACACATCAACGCAAAACCCGCCCAATCACAGTATCCATAAGCCCAAAATCGAAAACAAATTCCATAACTATAAAAGGATGAGTAATACATCCCATTCAATACTTTTATAATGTACATCCACAACAGCCATTAACATATCCTAATATGCCGCCAAATGGAGCTCATAATCTCATAAATATTGACGTGCAAATTCATTACCATTTTGTTTTCAGGAGGGAGAGAGAGAGTGTGTGTATCAATTTCCAACCACTGACATTTATAACATAATTGGACGAAATTTATACACTGCGTCGTTATCCCCGTGATAGAAAAAAAAAAGACCTGTAGCATAACAGTATTGGCTTTCCGATAAACCGTATGATAAAAAAAAAAAATGGAAACCTTTATTGTCCAGGCAATTTCTTTTTTCCCATAAATTGGATATTCAGATTTTTGTTTCGACAATCGGAATTTTTTTTTTATTTTTTTTTTTCATTGGCCGGGTTGAAATCTATCAAGAGCTGGATTAGATAAATACACGAATATGCGAGTGAACGGAATTTTTTGTGTGTCTTGTTCTTTAATAAAGCATTTTCGTCTACAAAACTCGGGAGTGAAATACACACAAGTATGTAATACATACATACATACACACACAGGTATATATATTATAAAAATCCACGAAAGAAAGCGAGTGAAAACCGGGAGTTGAAACAAGTACTTTCATAGTTTGTGCTACAATTTCAAGTTCTAACTGAATAAAAAAATAAGTTTACAGAGCTTTATATACAGGATTGAGGTAGTGGTATATATATTATATATATATATATATATATATATATATATATATATATATATTATAGAGAGAGAGAGAGAGAGAGAGAGAGAGAGAGAGAGAGAGAGAGAGAGAGAGAGAGAGAGAGAGAGAGGCCTCACTTCCTTATGCAAGAGAGAAATATACAATGTACACGAGTATTTTTTGTTACCAAAGAACTTTTTTGGGATACTTCACACTCGGGTTAATCTGCCTTTGATAAAATTGAATTGTGTTCACTGAGCAAGAAAAAAGCTTCAATCTAAATAATGGAAGTTATTACAGTAAATCTTGTAACCTCTTCTCTAAAAATACCTTAACATAAAATATTACACTGAGCCCTATCTACTAGAATGTTGCAACTCATTATAATCAATTACAATTAACTTTTAATTTAGCGTAGCAATATCAGTGGTCATAGATGCATTGCCAATCTGGATATAAATACACAATTGGTAACCTAACCTAATTAGCCAGTTATAATAAGCGAAAGGTAATTAACTCGAAATTACCTTTAGATTTACTCTCTCTCTCTCTAAAAATCACCCTTAGATATACATAATCTCTCTCTCTCTCTCTCTCTCTCTCTCTCTCTCTCTCTCTCTCTCTCAAAATTACTCTTGGATTTACACAATCTCTTCTCTCTGTGAAAATTCTTTTCGGATCTACCAGCTCTCTCTCAGAAAATCAACTTTGGATTTACTCTCTCTCTCTCTCTCTCTCTCTCTCTCTCTCTCTCTCTCTCTCTCTCTCTCTCTCTCTGTGAAAATTCTTTTCGGATTAACCAGCTCTCTCTCTCTCTGAAAAGCAACTTTGGATTCTCACTCTCTCTCTCTCTCTCTCTGAAAACCACCTTTGGATTTAATCTCTCTCTCTCTCTCTCTCTCTCTCTCTCTCTCTCTCTCTCTCTCTCTCTCAGGCATTCCTACAGCTGCCCCAATTAATTTAATCCTTACAAATCCGCTTTGCATGTTCATGCGCAGCCGACGCTATTAAAAGACGGAACACACACACACACACACACACTTCGTTTCCCCTCGACCTTAAAATATATTTTGAGGATTTTTTTTCTTTTTTTTATCCTTTCATTCTTTCATTTTTGAGGTTCTTTGAAATCTGATGGAGGTCTATTTCAAGTTTGCGATAACCGCTTGGGTATGGCGGAGTAATCGTGGAATATTTCGTCGTATGTCAAATGTTTTTCTCGTGTGCCTTTGCCTGTGCTCAAGATATATTTCCACTAGATCTTTTTAGTTTAGACAAGTGCAGAATGCCAAAGATGTTTTTCTGCTAATATAATTTTGCCTTTGCTTATGCTCAAGATATATTTCCACTAGATCTTTTTAGTTAAGAGACAAGGTGCAGTAATTGCAAAAGAAATGTTTTTCTACTAATATAATTTAATCTTTGCTTGCGCTCAAGATATATTTCCACTAGAGCTTTTTAGTTTAGACAAGTGCAGAATGTCAGAAGACTGTTCTACTAATTATAATTTGCCTTTGGTCTTACTGCTCATACGCATCTATTTCCACTAGATCTTTTTA
>NC_087209.1:5210068-5230068 GCF_015104395.2 Macrobrachium nipponense | reverse complement strand
GGTAACGAACCGTTGGAGAAATGGTGTTGGAGATTGATAGTCTGCTCTTTCAAATTTTGTCTCGATCTTGTTTGATATAGATGGTGTAAGCCAAGGTCCTTTAATATACTCGGAGAGGTCGGCGGTCATCAACGAGCGAAAATACGTTCCCTCTGCGCATGACGTCACGCTACGAACAGTCTCCTCCTCTGACAGCACTGACTCTGACAGGTATACGTAGTAACACGATGCACGGATAACTTTCCAAAAAAATACTTCTTAAGGTATAAATATTTTTATTTTGTTTTACTTAAAGTACAGATTTTCCTTAAAGCAGACCATACATCAAAGTTTCATAATAATCTGATGCTGCTAAACAATGAGTCATAGGGGTATAGAGGTACCTTTCAAGGTATGGATTACTAGAGGAAGTTGTCTTGGTACTAAATCCTACACAACGAGTTAAGGATTAACATAGAGAAAGTTGTTTTGGTACAATGAACTCTCATTTTAATCCCAACAGATGAACAGAACAAAGATGACAGTTTAATGGTGATGGAATTGAGATATGCATGAGTTTGTTTCCCACCGAGCCAGGTGTGGACCCCAAGAGGAAAAACTTTTGTTGTTTTCATGGTTTTTCTTACTGTACTACTGCAAGTCCTCTTTTTTTTTTTACTCATGTCGATAATGTTGTTGAGGTGCTGCATTCTAAAAAACACTGATATTTAGGCAAAAAGTTCCACAACCTCGTCAGGAACACCAGCAACAGCCGATTTCATCTCAGCAGCCATTGTTTTTATGCATTCCGTTCCTGGTCTAAGACCATAGCAATGAATTGCTGTAAACCTTTCTCAATAAATTTTTAGTTTAGAAAAAAAGTCGTCTGATGGTGCATAGAGTTTTCCTTCACTTATATAAAGGACCCATGTACCCTATATTTGGATATTTAAAGGAAAACTTTTTCACTTGCATATCCACCGATATATCTTAAGGACTCTTCCTCGATAACAGATCCCGTGGTGCCTCCTGATTTCTGACATTTAGCAAATTCTGTTTCCTCAGAGAACATTTCGTCATTCTTAAGATCCACATCAAATTCCAGGTCTCTAAAAATTATGTTTGTCATACATATTTCCAAGGCCAGTTCCCTGTCATGGAAAGATTTATCAGGTCCGTTTCCATCACGTCCAGATGATACCATTTCATGGGATAACGGGTCAAGGTTTTCATTTCCTTTATCGCAGTTTGCCTTATCGCTAACAAGTTCTATATCCTTACCTAGCAAAAAGTTTTTCAATCTGTATTTAAAATTAACTGCATTGGGATGATCATGAGAACCCCTCATCTGCCTAATGCATCCAAAAAAACTTTCAAGACAGTCTTGATTTAATCACCGTGTCATAATAAAAGAAATGTTATGACTGTTTTAGCATGTTATGTAGCCCAATCATTTAGTGGCAAGATAATATAAGCTTTTTTTGGAATTTGTAAAGGCAATTAAATTTTGGGTCTTTTACCCTCATTCCCAAAATAGCATCAACCATTTTTTGTAGAGCACTTTTCTGGCTATCCAAATTTATCCCAAATGCATAGTGGGCTTTTATGTCACCGAACATCATAGAGGAATTCATGACATTCGAACCATCATTCACTGTAGCTATAAAATCGGCAGTTTCCTTCCAATTGTGCTCTCTAGTAAGCCCCTTTCTCCTAAAAAATACAATGCCTTAGCACATGACTTTGAAAGTAGCTGTACAGCATACGTTACATGCTGTCTTTGTAAGCCACTTACATTGATATGTGTTTCATTAATCTTATATGCTAAGGCATACTGATACGGTTTTCATTAGCTTTTCACGGAAACGGGCATCAGATACACTATTTCCATTTTCCATAAGAAAACCGTGGTCCAGAAAATTATTTCTAATTAACTTTATCAAATGAGGAGCGTCAGCAAATATGAAGACATTCCTGTCAGCACATGGGTTTTTAAAAAAGACTTTCTCAGGGTTAAGGGGATCAATCCCGAATTCTTTCCAAACCCGCAAATTATTGAGTCCTTGCTTATGGCTCGTGCACATCTATCCTCTTCCTTTTCAGTACACTGCTACCTGGAAAGTGTGTTGCATTTCAGATTTTATGAAATCGCAACAATTCCTATACTTAAAGAACAAAAAACTGAATATTTTTTGTATATTAATGGTTACTTAAAGAGACGGCAGAGAACTTTAATTTGATAGTCTAATGTAATTTACTTTCGTAATCTAGGTGTCACAGACGGTAAAATATATTTTAGGAAAAATAGAGTCGAAGGGAAGAAATGTATCATGCAGGTTTTTGGCAAATTGCTCAACTTGTAACTTACCATTAGGTAAAAAAAAAAGGGATGGCACAGCCTCTTCCTTCAGTGCACGTTGATTTTTGGGTTTTTCAATTCCCAGGAGTCTGTACTTTCATATTTATCTGCATAGTCCTCTGCTTTAAAATGGACTCAACAAATTGAGCACGCTTCCAGTTAACATCGTCTGCGCGTTTGCAAGCATACATTTCTTCTTCGTTTTTTCTTCCTTTGGGAAACTAGAATATCGAATACCCATATTAATGGTCTTTTTGCTATTATTATGGCATCCAAATACAGCACAAACCGAAGGCATGGCTGCTGGAAGTTAATAAACGTGACAGAGATCAAGTAAGATACTTCGGTCAGGTCAAACCTCGGCTACGTCTCCGAAAATTGACGTCACAAAAGCTCCGCCCACATGCGCGTAGCTCACTGATGAGCGACCTCTCCGAGTATATTTAAAGGACCTTGGTTGTAAGCTGCGGTGGCCACAGTAATGTTGGTGATGATGGTGTTGATCTGATGGTGCTGGTGATGATAAATAATGGTGGTTGGCAGGTGGTGATGACAGACTTATGGTGATGAAAGTGTTTGCTTAGAATGGGAAAAAGCACTACTTGTGAAGAATATGTGATTTTAACAAACACTTTGATGAAGGTACAATCTGGTGGTGATGATGATGATGATGATGATGATGACAATTGGTGGTGATGTCGGTGTTAATCTGGTGGTGATAATGATGGCCGTTTAGGTGATGATGGACTGTTTCCGCCGTTGCTCCTGAAAAATGTAATGAAGATGGAGGAGGAAAAGGGAGGGAGGAAAAACAGGAAAGAGGGAAAAAAAAGAGGAGGAGGAAAGGAGTAGAAAAGAGGAGGGGAGGAAATTGAGGAAGAGGAAAAAGAGGATGAGGAGGAGGAAATAGAGGAAGAGTAAAAGGGGGAGGACGGAGGAAGAGGTAAAAATGAAAAGAGGAGGGGAGATGAAAAAAAAGGAAGAGGGGAGAGGATGATGAAAAAAGAGAGAGGAGGATTAGAAGAGGAAAAAAAGGAGGAGGAGGAGGAGGAAAAAGAGGAGGAGGAGGAGGAAATAGGAGGAGAGGAAAAGAGGTAGGGGAGAAGAAGAAAAAAAAGGAGAAAAAGAAAAAGAGGAGAGAGAGGAGGAGGTAGAAGATGCGAAGGAAAATGAGAGGAAGGAGAAGGAGGAGGAGGAGAGAGGATGGAGGGAGGAGTAGACGGAGAGGAGGAGAGCGAGGAGAGGAGGAGGGAGAGGAAAGAGAAAAAGAGGAAAAAAAGGTAGGAAGAAAAAGATAAGGAGGAGGGAAGAGGAAGACTGAAAACGGTTTTCCCCGAAAATCAATGACGAGAGAGAGAGAGAGAGAGAGAGAGAGAGAGAGAGAGAGAGAGAGAGGTCCGTTCAGATGATTTCCCTTCACGCGAAATTCGTATTACATCGGATAATATCAATTCTGGGGAAAAACCTCGTTTCCGACAAAATCCATTGAAATCGAATTTGCTCTCTCTCTCTCTCTCTCTCTCCTCTCTCTCTCTCTCTCTCTCTCTCTCTCTCTCAAGAAAAATTTTTTTTTTTTTTTTAAAGAAATGTCTCTCTGGACAGTCTAGTTACACAGCACTTTGCATTTTAATGCCTTTATGAAACTCTCTCTCTCTCTCTCTCTCTCTCTCTCTCTCTCTCTCTCTCTCAACACCAAAGAAGAGCTTTCCAAGGTGCCATATTTTGGCCTCGTTCAAGGATTAGATAAAAATGAATTGGCAGGAGATCTATGTTCTCATAACAAAATTTTGGATGAGGCTGCTAGCCCCTACCCGCTTATCTACTCTGGTTGAGACCCACTGGAATTGAATAATTACTAGATACATGATATGATATTTAAAGCTAGTTAAGCAGAATAGTGTCTTATATATATGTATACATATATATATATATATATATATATATATATATATATATATATATATATATATATATACATGTGTAAAAACGTGAAAAAAAATGAACAGCTATTTCAGTATTTTGAAAAAAGCATTTAATAGCCATTTCAGTATTTAAAAAAATGCACATAATAGCCATTTCAGTATTTTGAAAAAAAGCATTTAATAGCCATTTCAGTATTTAAAAAAATGCACATAATAGCCATTTCAGTATTTTGATAAAAAAAAAAGAGCATTCAATAGCCATTTCAGTATTTAAAAAAAAATTTAATAGCCATTTCAGTATTTTGAAAAAAAGCATTTAATAGCCATTTCAATATTTTGAAAAAAAAAACACTTAATAGCCATTTCAGTGTTTAAAAAAAATTTAATAGACATTTCAGTATTTTGAAAAAAAGAGCATTTAATAGAAAAACCATTTAATAGCATTTCGGTATTTTGACAAAAAAGCATTTAATAGCCATTTCACTACTTTGACACTTAATAATAAGAGGAGGCTTAAAAAAATTGTATACAAAAGAAACTAGAATTATAAACCACCCTTTAAAAAAATAAATAAATAAAATAAAAACTCCAGGACACCATTCACCTTTCACTGTGCCTGGAAGCCCACAGGCGCCTGAACCTGGAAACTACGAGGCAATAAGATAACCCAACCTTCTCCTCATCTTCTTATTAAATATGGCGCTAAGGAAATCAGAATCTTCTTCTTCGGATCTCGGGAAAAAGATTGAAAACGAATATCGGAGGATTTGATGTCGAAGAAAGGATCGCCCATCTTGCGCATACAGTCCTCTCCTACGACTTCCTTTATCCTTCAGCGATATCCTGCGCTTCCTTTCTCAGGATTATGCCGGGGAGGATTCAAAGGATTATTCACTCTGCTGGGATATGGATGGGGGTAAGCAGTTGCTTGCTACGGATCTACGTACACAAAAAATTAAATTAAATTCAACCATTATGCTTCATGTTCTGGTTCTTGATAACCCTACCTTTGGACAGAAATGCTTAATTACAGAGAGAGAGAGAGAGAGAGAGAGAGAGAGAGAGAGAGAGAGAGAGAGAGAGAGAGAGAGAGAGAGAATTGGTCAGCTAGTTTAAACTGCATCTCTTTAAGTGAGAGAGAGAGAGAGCCGAGAGAGACCTTACCTTACCTTACAGACCTTACATCTTGTTCGTTTTGCCACCCAGGTCCCTCAGTGTGAGGCACCTCTAATGTCTACCAGAGAGTTGCTAGTACATCTTCCGGTATATTTGCATCTTCAATCTTGGATGGTCTGGGATGCAGTTTAGATATTTGTCGAGCTTATTCTTAAACACATCTACGCTCATCCTGATATATTCCTCAGATGAGCTGGCAACGCATTGAATAGACGCTGCATTATCGATGCTGGTGCGTAGTGGATTAATGTCCTGTGTGCTTTCTCCTTATTTTTCCTGGTATAGTTTTGGGCACTATTAATCTACCTCTGCTTGCTCTTTGTCTGATATTTTTAGTTCCTATGATATTTTCTGCTATTCCTTCTATCTGTTTCCATGAACCTGAATTATCATGTAGCGTTTATCTTCTCCTTTCTAGACTATATTTTAATTTTAAAGAATTGTAGTCTTTACCCAGTAGTCTAGGTCCTTAACTTCTTCTATTCTAGCTGTAAAGGACCTTTGTACACTCTCTATTTGTGCAATATCCTTGATAGTGTGGGTACCATATCATATTGCAATATTCAAGTGGACTACGAACATATGTTTTATAAAGCATAATCATGTGTTCAGCTTTTTCTTGTTTTGAAGTGCCGTAACAACATTCCCATTTTTGCTTTACATTTTGCCAACAGAGTTGCTATTTGATCATTGCATAACATGTTCCTATTCATCATACACCAAGGTCTTTAACTGCTTCCTTATTTGTGATGGTCTCATTATTAGGTCCCTTATATGCATATAGCTTTCTTTCTGTCTCCATAATTTATTGATTCAAATTTATCAGAGTTAAATACCATCCTATTACCTCTGCCAGCAATCATATACTTTGTTAAGGTCTGGTTGTAGAGCGTTTCCTATCTTCATCCACAAGTAATTTCTCTACTTATTCTTGTGTCATCTGCGAAACTACTCACTACCGAATCCTAACATTATTGTCTATGTCTTCAATCATAATAACAACAGTATTGCAGCTAACACCGTACCTTGCGGCACACCGGATATTACTTGGCTTCATCCGATTTCTCGTCGTTTGCAATAACTATCTGTTTTCTGTTGTGTAAAAATTCTTTTAACCATCTTCCTACTTTATCCACGATATGTGTTTTCTAATTTTCTTCGCTAATATATTATGGTCTACTTTATCAAAAGCTTTTGCAAAGTCTAAATAAACCACATCTGTTTCATTTCCGCTTTCATATTTTTTAATATGTTCTCACGGTGGACTAACAGTTGGGTTTGTGTACTTTTTCCGGGTACGAAACCATGTTGTCCTTTATTAAACAAATTATTTTTTATTCAATGTTTCATAATATTTTTCTTCATTACCCTTTCATACACTTTCATAATATGTGATGTTAGACTCACAGGCCTATAATTACTTGCCTCTAGTCTTGATCCACTTTTGAAAGTAGGGGTAATATATGCTAATTTGTGCTCATCATAAATCTTGCCTGTATCTACACTTTGTGTTAATAATATTGCAAGTGGCTTTGCGATAGAATGAACTACTTCTTTAACAAAATAGCAGGAATTCCATCAGGCCCTGCAGCAGCTCCATTTTTAATTTCATTAATAGCCTGCACAATTCAGCTTCATTAATATCTATGTCAGCTAAATATTCACTATTTTCATCCCTTACTTCTATATCATTATCTTCATTATCTATTCTAGGGGTGAATTCTCTCTTATATCGTTCTGCCAGTATGTTGCAAATTTCCTTTTTTTCATTCGTTAATCTCCCTTCAATTCTCAGAGGGCCTATTTCTATTCTTCTTTTATTCATCTTCTTCGCATATGAGTATAATAGTTTGGGGTTTTGCTTGATATTTAATAGGGTTTTTTCTTCCAAGTCCCGTTTGTTTTTCATTTTCTTTTGATTGTATAATCTTTTGTTCTCTGCATTTTCTATCTTACTTTTTAGTTCTATAACTTTCCATGCATTTTTTTCTTTTGCAAGACCTTTTTTCCACTTTCTGATTTTCTGGAACAAGATCTTCTGTCTCTGGTATGCATGAAATGATGTTTACTTTTCTTCTTCGGTATATATTTTTCCACTATTTTCTCCAATATTTTATATAATATCTCCGTATTTACCCTTATGTCATCACTTACGAAAATGTTATCCCAATCTTTGTTTAATTCTTCATTAATTTCTGACCATTTTATATTTTTACTGTAGAAGTTGTATTTTCCATATCCTTCCCACTTTTTCATTTCTTGCTTATCTCTATTTTCACTTGCTTTGGAATGAACTGTTAATTCTATGACATTATGGTCTGAAATACTCGCATTATAAACTATTATTTCTTTAACATAATTCATCTCGTTCACAAATACTAGGTCTAAGTATTTTCCTTTCTGTTGGCAGGTGATTTATTTGTTGAATGTTGTATTCTAGTAGCATATCTAATAGCTTTTCAAATTGCCTCTTATCTTCTGCACTACTACTTACTCTCTTTTTTATATGTATAAGTACAACCACAATCTCCTATTCGTTCTTTCCATTCTACGAAAGGAAAATTGAAGTCACCAGATAGGAGAATAGTCCAGTCTTGTGATTTCTACATATATCATCCAATTTTTCAATTATTAAGTCAAACTCTTTAGTATTAGGAGGTCTATATATTACTATGTTCATCAATTTTTCAGATTCAAATTCTACCGCTATTAGTTCACATTGAGTTACTTATATTTCTCATATATTTTTCCTTGTTTTTTGTCTTTCCCATATATTGCGGTTCCCCCTTGATTCCTATTTTTTGTTTTTCTATCTGATCTATAAGTTTGTGAACCCTTTTATTTTGATCATCATTCCCACGTCTCTTGGGAATACCAGGTTTCACTTATATTCATTATACTATTTTCTTTTCATTTTGGTTAGTTCTTCTAAGTATCTATTTTTCTTTTTGAGTTACTCGTAACTAAACCTGCGCATTCATCACTATGATGGTTTGCGTGTTTCTCCTTCATTTAATACTGGTAGTAATAAGGATTTTCCCATGTCTCTTTCTGTTCTGGTATGTTGTTCTTTTTTCATTTCCAGAAATTCTGACATTAAAAAATCCAACTTTTCCATAATATTTGATCTTCCTTCATCATAATTATTCATTTTGTGTCTGAATCTGCAATTTTCTCCGTTTCTGCAATATCCTCTTGCATAATAAATACAGTTATTATCTCTTGAGTAGAATTTCGGAGCTGATGCTTTGAAATTTTTTGCTGACACCTCTGCATATCTCATTGGTGGTTTGCTTTTCTCTTTTACCTGATATTCTTGATTTCTCTCTTTATTTGTTTCTTTCTTATTTTTGGATTTTATTACTGGTGGAGGAGAGAGAGAGAGAGAGAGAGAGAGAGAGAGAGAGAGAGAGAATTGTTCAGCTAGTTTAAACTGCATCTCTTCAAGTGAGAGAGAGAGAGAGAGAGAGAGAGAGAGAGAAAAAAAAAATGCTTCAGCTGAAGTAAACAGCACCTTTTCTCAGGAGGACGGAAAACTTGCAAACTAAAATGAACTGCACCTCATTCTGAAAGAGAGAGAGAGAGAGAGAGAGAGAGAGAGAGAGAGAGAGAGAGATTCTTCAGCCCACATAAACTGCACCGCCTTTAAATCCGGGATCAGGCCCAACAGAATCCGGGGAGGTTGTAATCTAACGGAAAATAAGTTCACGTCCACATGGGAGAACGGAGAGAGAGAACTCGGCAATTTGTTCGGGACTGAGCTCCTTATTTATGGGTGCACTGAATTTGGAACTCCTCCACCTTGCCCCCATCCCCTCTTTCCCTCCCTCATACCACTAACTACCACCAACCCCCCCCCCCCATCCCGAGGAACAAAACGCTTGCCAATAAAACCTCCAAGCATTTGCTTGCAGCTCGAACTTTTTTTTTCCCTTGCTCTCTTTCAAGCGGGATATGACGGGACGGCTCTCTCTCTTCTCTCTCTAATATATATCTATATATATATATATATAGATATATATATATATATATATATATATATATATATATATATCTATATAATAAAAGGACCCATAAAAACACCAAAATGTAGAGAGAAAAGTACTATATTTCAGAGACTGCTGTCTCTCTCTTCAGGTATATGAATGAGAAAAGTTTACAGAAAAGGTGGTATTTATACAAGAGATTCGTCCACAAGGTAAGCCAATTTAGGTCACCCCCGTGATAACTCCTTCCTTTAATCTTCTTAAGCGTTGTTGAATGAACCACTGCGTTAGATGTTTATAATAAGTAGATCCGACAAAGACGGCAAAATTGTAATAATGGACAAAGACTTCTACCTCGACAAATCAACCAGCTCCTTAGCGACACAAATACTTACGAAAAAACTGACGAAAATAAATCCCCTCCAGAACGTTCCCACAGAATTTTTCGGAAAGTAAGATTAATTGGCAAAGACAAAAGAGTATTGAAACTATTAGAGAAATTTAAAAGTAATTAATCCTAAATTACCCTACTTTTATGGTCTTCCCAAAACTCACAAAGACAATCTTCCATTCAGACCCATCGTTTCATGCGCCGGAGCTTTCAATTACAAAATTTCTAAATGGTTAGCTGGCCTCCTTTCTCCTTTTTTAGGCACTTTCTCCCAGTCACATCAAACTCGGGAAGACTTTTGTCACAATTCAGAGAAGCACATATACCACTTCACAACATAAACTTTTAAGCCTTGACGTAGACTCCCTATTCACAAAAGTACCAGTACAGGACGTTCTTCAGTTTTTAAGGGAAAAATTATCCCCCTATTCAGATCATTTCCCTTTTGGCACTGACAAAATAATAAAGTTAGTTGAATTATGTGCATCTAATAACGTATTTTCATTCGGGGAATCATTCTACAAGCAAAAATTCGGGTGTAGTATGGGCAGTCCTTTAAGTCCTATTTTAGCCAATCTGTACATGGAATACTTTGAAACTACAGTAATAAATGCAATAAAACCCAAAAACATGCTGTGGATGAGATACGTGGATGACATACTAACATTTGGGATAATAATTGTGGGGTAATTTTTAATGAATTCCTCTCAAATTAAACGCATTAGTGCCCAGCATCAAATTTAAAGTTGAATGGGAAACAGACAACAAAATTCCTTTTCTCGATGTTTTAATAATCAGAGACACGACAGAATACAATTTACCATATACAGAAGCCAACGTTCTCACTTTCATATATTCACTACTTTAGCTATCATGACAATACTATCAAGATAAGTCTAGCTAGCAACCTATTCTTAAGAGCTTACGAATTTGTTCCCCAAGATTTCCTGGAAAAAGGAATTTGAACTAATTCGCAGCAACTTTCATCTTTAAAGTATCCTGACCATATAATTGAGAAAGCAATTCAAAAAGCAAACGTAATTTTCTACCGACCCCCTAAAGACAAGACCAGAGACACACCCAACAATAAAATAAAAATTCCCCACCTGGAGACGATTAAGAGAGTAACTCACACCCTTGGGAAATCCAACCTTTTTTTTGCATTTACCTACCCAAATACCTTAGCCAAATCCCTGATTAACGTCCAACAAAAGACATCGCCCAAAGACTCTGGGGTATATGATCCCATGCCAGGACTGTGACCAAATCTTACATCGGATTTACAGGTAAATCACTTCCCCAGAGATTAATACAACACAAACGGTCAGTTAGGTATGGACAACAGAACTCGGCTATTTTCAATCATATAAATGAACATAACCATAGAATAAACTGGAATATGTCACGTGTAATTTATAGCAGCAACTGCCGGTACAAGAGTCAAATGATGGAATCGGCCTTAATAAAAGAGAAGCAGGTAATGAACATCTCAAAAGGGAATTGGACCTCGGACATCGTCGACGCAGTGTTCATTCAAACAACGCTAAAGAAGATTAAAGGAAGATTATCAGCGGGGGGTGACCTAAATTGGTTATTACTTGTGGACGAATCTCTTGGTATAAATACCACCTTTTCTGTAAACTTTTCTCATTCATATACCTGAAAGAGAGAGACAGCAGTCTCTGAAATATAGTACTTTTCTCTCTACATTTGGTGTTTTTATGGGCTCCTTTTATTAGATGGAATTCTGTTGTTACAGAACACTTTTACCAGTCATATATCTATATACATATCTGTATATATGTATATATATATATATATATATATAGTATATATAGATATATATATATGTATAGATACATATATATATATATATATATATATATATATATATATATATATATATATCTATATACACACACAACACACCACACACACATATATATATATAGATATATATACATATATATCTATACATATATATATCATATGTATATATATATATATGTGTGTGTGTGTGTGTGTGTGTATGTATGTATATATAATATATATTATATATAGATACTTGCATTTAAGCAGGAATGTGCCGGGAATCTCTCTCTCTCTCTCTCTCTCTCTCTCTCTCTCTCTCTCTCTCTCTCTCTCTCAGTTTAGCTTAACAAATGATTCGTATTCATATTTTAGACAGAAAAGAAACAAAGAAACAAAGTGAGCACTAGAAAGAGCAAGAGAAGTTAGCAAAATATATCTGAAAATCTATTTTATTTTTTTTTATCATACACTATCTATGAGATATCTTACAAAGAAAATATCACATAAAATGCATCAAACCAAGTAAAAAAACTGTCAAAGAATGAGTAAAAGCTTACAAAAGCTGTAAACTGTGACATTTACGTAGATATCAAGGTCTTGATAAATACCAGCTGCTAGATAAAGGAAAATGGTTTGACAGATAAACTTACTTAACATTAAATTCATTTCAAGAATATGCAGATTTATTTCTGACCATGGAAATGCTTTTTCATTTCTAAGCCCATGATTACACTTTGGCTTTCCTGGTTTACCAGCGAAACAGAAATATACACACAGTATTAATACATACATACATACATAAATATAACATTTACACACACATGTATATATATATATATATATATATATATATATATATATATATATATATATATATGAAAAATACACTATTTCAAAGCCAAAATTTTCCAGAATATCGTTATAATGAAATAATACTATTCTCCTTACATTAATAGCCAAGAATGACAAAAAACCTCCACTGAGACCTAATAATTGTAAAACGTAAGTTACTTTCCTGAATTACACAAAAATAATGAACAAAATACAATAATTATGTTAAACTCCACCAATCAGAAAGCTCATAAGTTTACTCGTACTGTACAATACATAGAATCAGTTACATTAATCCCATTTCAATAGAAATTATTTTTATAAAGTTTTGAATTAAAATTGAATAAATCGATGTACCAAATACTTCTGCAAACCCAAGCAGTGGCCGAGAGAGAGAGAGAGAGAGAGAGAGAGAGAGAGAGAGAGAGAGAGAGAGAGAGAGAGAGACCTTGGTACAAGTTCCTTAAAGACGCAGCCTTAATAGCTCCGAGGCATGCCGGCAGGAAATTGCATCATAAATAGGAAAGAATCCCACACGCCCCCCTTTACTGATTCCAACCCCTCTTCCCCCACCCCCCCATCCCCCACTCCCCTCCCCTTATCAACTCTTCCCCCTTACCCCCATCTCCAATCCCACTACCGTTCTCCCTGCCTAACAACCAAATTGCAGAATGTCCCACCAACACCACCTCCCTTCCACAACAAATAAACCCCTTCCCAACAAATTCCCCTTCTCCAACAAATCTACCCCATCTCCTACAAATTCTCCACCCCCCAACAAATCCACCCCATCTCCCCAACAAATAAAACCCCATTCCAACAAACTCTCCTTCGCCAACAAATCTGCCCCATTCTCCAACAGATTCGCCCCTCCTCCAACAAATTCTCCACTCCCCAACAAATCCACCCCTTTCCCTAGCAAAATCTCCCCACCCCAACAAACCTCACCCTCTCTTCCAACAAATTTATCCCTTCCCAAAACACTTCTCTCCCACCAACAAATCCCCCGCCTCCCCACCTTCCCCATCCCAAAATGATCCTCCACGCGACCATCTCGCCTCCCAAATTTAAATTGGCCCATCTGCCCCCGCCCACCCGCCAGTCCAGTCGGCTGGCTGACTGCCACTCCTTTCTCCTCTAACCGTGCAGGCAACGACGAGGCCTAATTCTCTCATTTCCTAAAGCTAAAAGGGACACAAGTCCGTGCATTTACTATCATTTAAATGTAATTCTGATTCTAATATTATCATAAATAGCCAGACTACCGGACTTCCTTGCAATATTCTGATATTGAAGAGGAAAAACAATTAGTATATTATTATGATGTTCGTGACAGTAATCAAGCAGGTTTCTGGTTCGAAACCATTGTCACAATCAAGCAGGTTTCTGATTCGAGACCGCTTTCTGCACACGAAGAAATAAGCGTATATTATTCATGATTACAAAGCAATGTTCTTTGCTCGTTTTAAAATGGCCTCATAAAAATCATAACAAATAAATATATATATATATATATATATTATATATATATATATACATAAATCATACATACTGATGTATGCATATATATATATATATATATATATATATATATATACATAAATTCATACATACTGATGTATGCACTATATATATATATATATATATATATATATATATATATATATATATATACTATATGTGCAATATTATAATAATAATAATAAAAGGAGTCCACAAAACGCTAAAATATAAAAAGGAAGTACCAGACTTTCTGTGTTTTGGCGTATTTATGGGCTCCTTTTATTAGATGGAATTCTGGTGTAACAGAACATTTTTACCAATCATGATATATATATATATATATATATATATATATATATATATATATATATATATATAAATATATATATATATATAATTGTTCAAATACTACATAACAACGTGTTCATAAATGCATTTGAGGTGGCCACAGTGTTTCTACCAAAGTACATATTATAATTTCCAGTCAGTTTGTCTATTTTCAACAGAAATGAGTATGCTAATAGTTACGGAAATTGTGTGTCAATGGCTTCTATAGTTTTCGTGGGGTGGTCACCCATCCATGCAACGACCATAATTAACAAAACTTTTACACAACAGATCAAGTAACATTTCCAACAATGATACAAAATAGATCATTAAAACTTCGTTATGGCCAACTGATAATTTTCACAAACCTAAATACTTTCGGTTTTTTACTTTTCTGAATTTTCTATTTAAAAAAATTAATAATTAAAAGAAAAATACACTTTTTTTCATTTGAAAAAAGTCACTTTTTCATTTTAAAAAGTCTTTTTTCACTAAAAAAAAAAAAAAAAAAAAAGTCTTAATTTAAAAAATCACTTTTTTAATTTAAAAAGTCACTTTTTTCATTTAAAATGTCACCCTTTTCATTTTAAAAAAGTTTTTTTAATTTAAAAAAAAAGACTTTTTTTCCATTTTGAAAAGTCACTTTTTCATTTAATAAAGTCACTTTTTCATAGAAAATATTAATTATTGTAGTAAAAAAAATAGCCCCTTTTTCATAAAAAAAAAGTCGTTTTTAATTTAAAAATATTTTTATCAGAAAAAACGTTTTCATTTTAAAAAATCGCTTTTTTAATTTCAAAACATAATTCTTTTCATTTTAAAAAACCGTCACTTTTTTCATTTTAAAAAGCCACTTTTTCATAAAAAAAAAGTTTTTTTTTAAAATTTTTTTTTTTTCATTTTAAAAATCCCTTTTTCATTAAAAAGAAAAAAAAAGTCCAGCACCGCTCCTTAATATTCTTAGAAATTCCCGGGAGATTTAATTCTTCGTAGTCGCCTTCGTTTCTTTTTCTCCCGAAAATTACAAGTTCATATCAGCAACAGTTTTAATCTTCTTGGAAACTTTCGTCGTGCTCGCTCGAAGTATTGGCGATTCTCTTCTGAGAGAGAGAGAGAGAGAGAGAGAGAGAGAGAGAGAGAGAGAGAGAGAGAGAGAGAGAGTCTTCGCCCAACGTAAACTTCAAGTCTTACAGGACAGAAAGACTTTCAAACTAAAATAAATTACATATTTTTCTGTGAGAGAGAGAGAGAGAGAGAGAGAGAGAGAGAGAGAGAGAGAGAGAGAGAGAGAGAAGCACATTCAGAACCCGCTGTTGCATGACAAACTGCAAATGCTGGTATTACACATTTGCAACGTTAATCAAATAAATGGTAAGAAATAAAATACGAACCCCGGGTGGTTTTTCTTCTTTTTTTTTTTATCGCGCGAATCTTTGCGCTGACAAACGGCCGGGTTCTGTATGTGACAGAGTTCGGCGAAATAAATATATGACTCTATTGCGACGGCTATAAAAGTTTCCCGGATTGAATATATCGCAAGAGGACATTAACTTCAAAAAAAAAAAAAAAAAAAAAAAACACGAACTGGCAACCCCACCGAGACACAAGGAGGAAGGGGGTGGGGAGGTATAAGGAATAAATAGTGGACGTCTACTTATACTGCAGGGAGGGGAAGAAAAGCCAGGGGTAGTGGGAGGTATACATACAGAAAGAGGGAGAAGTAGGGGGGAGTTACACATACAGAAAGAGGGAGGGGTAGGGGGAGGTATACATACAGAAAGTGGGAGGAATAGGGGAGATATACATACAGAAAGAGGAAGGAGTAGGGCGAGGTATACCTACAGAAAGAGGGAGTAGGGGGAGGTATACATACAGAAAGAGGGAGTAATGGAAGATGTACAGAAAGAGGGAGGAGTAGGAGGAGGTATAAATACAGAAAGAGGGAGGAGTAGGGAAGGTATACATACAGGAAGAGGGAAGACTAGGGAAGGTATACACGCAGAAAGAGGAAGAGTAGGGGGAGATATACATGGAGGAATAGGGGGAGGTATACATACAAGAGGGAGAGGGAGAGAAGGGGGAAGGGGGAAGTGAGAAGTGAGTAGGGGGACGGCTCCAGACTCAAATGGGGGGGGGGGGAGGGTTATGCACGCATTAGGGGGGATACCCCAAAGTGGAATGGATGGGATGGTAACAACATACGAATAGTGTACGCAAAAAAATAGTGGAGAGAGAGAAGGAGAGAGACGAGAGGAGAGAGAGAGAGAGAGATGCTTAAAGAAGGGAAGGCACAAAGTGGAATGGCGGGTGAATGTCAAAACTAAAAAATAGATTAAAATAAAATAAAACATTCAATGAAGGGGAAACAGACGGTGGGGGGGGTTGGGGTAGAAATATGCACGAGAGAGAGAGAGAGAGAGATGAGACGAGAGAGAGAGAGAGAGAGACCTACATGCCTTTGAAACTTGGGGGCCGTTTCAGCTCTCCCTTTCATCGGGAACTGCCCATCAACGTCAAAACCAAAGTATAAAAATAGAAAAATAAAATCGCCACCCAATACATATTGCAAGTGATGATTTTATGCTTGGTTGTTCTTCATTGAAGGCCGTTTCAGTCACGCGGAGGCTGACGACGGGCTGGCCTAATTACAAAAGAGAGAGAGAGAGAGAGAGAGAGAGAGAGAGAGAGAGAGATAGAATAACTTAATGTACTTAAGAAACACTAAAGCAAGACGATCAGCTAAATTGAACAGCAACATAATCAACATAAAACTGCACCTCAAGAAGACAAAAGTTCTCTCTCTCTCTCTCTCTCTCTCTCTCTCTCTCTCTCTCTCTCTCTCTCCTCTTCCTCTTCTTCTTCTTCTTCTTAAGAATCTTCGCCATTATTTCATAACACTTCATCCTTTATCTCATAACCTCTATTCCTTCCGTTGGACGGTACTCTCTCTCTCTCTCTTCTCTCTCTCTCTCTCTCTCTCTCTCTCTCCAATTCCTTTTATGAGTATTTACATCCAGACCCTCTTTTTTTTTTTCCATGCTCGCACGTCCATTGCAGTTTCGTACAGCATTCAAAGTTCGTTTGCGTTCCAGACCCCGAGTCCATTTCCCTGGATCCATTTCCAGGTCGACCGATCCGGTACCATTTGAACTCAGCTGTTGGGATTAACATACATTCTCTCTCTCTCTCTCTCTCTCTCTCTCTCTCTCTCTCTCTCTCTCTCTCTCATCATCATCATCATTATCAGCTTCACCTTCATTTCATTACACTTCTTCCTTTTCCTAACAAGCTATTGCTTTCGTCGCACGGTATGCTCTCTCTCTCTCTCTCTCTCTCTCTCTCTCTCTCTCTCTCTCTCTCTCTCTCTCTCTTTAAAATACAATACAAAATAAATTATTACATATACAAAAATCATATCTCATTAAAATAACCAGATTCTTTATAACTCCATGACAGTTAAAAAAATGTCTCCGCCTCGTGCACCCAGAGCGGAGATTGTTAATGTAAAACAATCTCCTCTCTGGATCCTCAGAGAAGTAAGGAAAATGTAACGACCTCATGAACACAATTCAAAGCGAACAAAGAATAAAGATAAAAGTCGTACTCTCGCACCTCCTTCCGGGTTAATGAAAACAGCGGCACTTTTCACCACAAGGTCGTGTGTGTGTGTGTGTGTGTCTGTATATGCGACTCAACAGGGTCGACAAAAACAGCAATAGTCGGTAACTGCCACCATCCATTTGAGTGGAAGGATATTGTAGGCTCCTTACGCCCGTGGGATGTGAACCCCCATGGGATGGGGGGGGGGGGGGAAGGGGGGGGGAATACAGAGTAGGGGTAGCGGGGAGGGGACGGCAATTTTCCTTGGCAAGCGATAATCCTTCTCGTTCTCCACAAACGATATCGCCCTTGTCAGAGAAGCAAAGCAAGAATGCTTGCAGGAGCGCATACGACAGGAGGTGGCGTTCTATTGGGTTGGATTGGGACATCAGGTACAATACAGCATCATAATAAAACGGCACCGAAACACTTAATCCCCTAGATGAAAAAAATAAAAAAAGGAAAAAAAAAGACGCAATGAACGGCATTCTCTCAGACGTGTCATTTTGAAAGTAGATTAAGAAATACGCACAAAATGTTATTATAACCACACCGACAGGATCCTCAACCATTCAAATAACATATACACAATTTGAATTACATCATCATCATAAGTTAATAAATAAAAGCCTGCAGGACTGGACACACAATTTCAGCTCATCCTACTGCATCGATTAAACTCTTAAAGACCTGCTATATCGTAATACACTTCGGGAGAGGCAAAGATTTGCCCAAACGGATACTTTCGAACAGGATAAAACGAATGTCACTCAAAACGTGGTACGGAGATAAGAAAAGAAATGTACTTTTTGGAGTTGTTGAATGCCCATGAAGCTGCTCATGGTTAAGGCGCAAGAAGGCTGAAAGGTTTGGTCATGTCATGAGGAGAGAAGATGAACACGTACGTAAGAGGGTTATGAACACGAAGGTGGAGGGCAGAATAGGGAGGAGAAGGAAGGCCAAAGTTCAGGTGGAAAGATAAATTATTGAATGACATGAAGCAAAAGGGTCTAAGAGAACAAGGTGTACAGGACAGAGGAAGATGGAGAAGGCTGACTAGAAACAGCGACCCCATATAGAAATGGGAAAAGCTGAAGGCAAAGAAGAAGTTGAATGCCCATTTAAGCAACGCTATTCACCCTGCAGAGATCTTGCAATAGCAAGCAGAGGTATACAGAGCATAGTATGCAGGGTAGCGCATGAGAGTATAAGTTAAGTATATCTTAGTTTAACCATACCACTGAGCTGATTAACAACAGCTCTCTCTTGGCTGGCCTGAAGGATTAGATATTTTTACGTGGCTAGGAACTAACGGGTTGCCTAGCAACGGGACCTACGGCTTATTGTGGGATCTGAACCGCACTATATCGCATGAGAGTAAGAACCTCATATTTGTATTGCAGCATTGTATATGGATGTATGTGAAAGTACAACACAAACACTTAGCGGTATTGTATAAACAAATCGTCACTGTATAAACATTCAACATCGCAAAAACATGAAGAATATTGCATGAACATATGTAAATACCACCTACGCAATTAGAAACATAATATAACAACATCTTCCTAATTATGGATAATCAACTCCTTTTAGTTCAGATTATCCTGGCCTTATGCCAGCATGGACTCGTACTTTTGGAGCAGCCCATAACAAACAAAAAAAAAATGTATGAATAACAAAGTGGAACAATGCAAACACGCACTTACTGCATAAACACAAACAACCGCACCGTAAATATTGATAACCAATCCAAACATTTACAAACCCCCGCCCATGCAATATGCAATCCAATGCAGTGAATGCACGTTTATAGGCAACGCGCAAACAAAAATTGGTAAGTGAATTAATGGTAATCCCTTTAAAAGCGCGAACATAAAAGGGACCGAGCGTATAATATTTCGCATTAGTAATATCGTAACGGAGATAAATAACTCGATAATTCACTTTCAGAATTTCGCTTCGGCAATTGGACGCGTTATCGATGTAGCTTCCTCTTAAAAACTAGACATTTTAACGGGGAGAAACTAGAAGGGGAAATAAACAGATAGACTTTTTATTTCGTAATTCAAATTCAAAACTTTATTCATATGAATACAATTAGTTAAAAACTA
>NC_087209.1:5160068-5202568 GCF_015104395.2 Macrobrachium nipponense | reverse complement strand
CTTGCAAAGGACCATAAGTAATGCCCACAGTCCGCCGCATGAGGTGCACTGACGCCACTAACCCCCTATGGAAATGGAATCGAAAGAATTAAAACAATATAAAACTTTATAACTTTGATCCTAAAAGATGGCGGAAGATGTCTTCTTTATCCGCTATTGACTTTTGCATGAGTGTCTCGACTTCAAACGAACTCACGTAAAGGGAATACATACATACATACATACATACATACATACATACATACATACATACATACATACATACATACATACATACATACATACACATACAATATGATCAATACACGGCCATCACACACCACAATCTATTTAACTATACTATACTCTACATTCTATCACAAACAACCAGCCCCAACAAACAAACATGCACTACACACACTTCCTTAAATTTATTTCGACCTTTCAAAATAAATCTCTAAAAAAAATAAGAATAAAAAATTCCAGATATGGAACAATGATCCTTGGAAAAAAAAAAAAATTTCGGTAAAAGGCGAAATAAACACAACAACTGCATCGACGATCACAAATCAATATTCCCATCGAGAGAGAGAGAGAGAGAGAGAAGAGAGAGAGAGAGAGAGAGAGAGAGAGAAACGTCCATTAGTAAATGGGAGATTGAGACATTATTGATCAAACACTCCCGTCAGCTTTTCAAATACTTTCTCTCGTGTTTTTTTTTTTTTACTTCAGTCCTGCCACTTCTATTTCAGTCCTACTCTTCACATTTCATTTCTTCATTTTTCTACTTTGGTTCTGCTCTTCTTATTCTTCTTCTTCTTCTTCTGCCACTTTCGTTGTTTATCTTTCACAGCAATTAGCTTTCTTCTATTTCAGTCATTTTCTCTTCTTTTCCATTTCATTCATTTTGTCATTCTTTCATAATACCTCCAATTTCCTCTGCCACTTTATCCCCCTTGCTTTAATTCTTGCTTCTGTCACTTCTTCTTCTTCTTCTTCCCTCTACTTCCATCATTCATCTTCTCAATCACCATACCAATTTGCAGCCATCTAGCCTCGGCAGTTTTTAAGAGCTGAGGGCGGACAGAAAAAAACAAAAAAAGTGCGGACGTCGGGCAGACAAATCCGGCACATTAGTTTTATTTATAAAAAAAAAAAAACTTAAACAGACCTTAACTCTTGGCAAATGAATTAACACTGCTCAACTCGACTCTGTAAGAGTAGACATCAATACAGTTAGTCCACCTGTCACGCAGACCTGTTAAAGACCTGTCTCTGACCCGTCTCACAAGGGCCCATATTCGGGCAGACATGCAACCACCCACGCATACACGAACGTGAGAGAGAGAGGGAGAGAGAGAGAGAGATTAAAAGTAGATGAGAATGGAGCCTGGCTCCCAAAACAGTATAGCCTACGCCTCTTCAAAAAAGGAGGGCTATAAATGTTTAGGAGCATGCAATTTTACAAGACTGATGTAGAAATACAGTTAGCCCTAGGCTGAAGAACAACTCATGAAGATGAAGACAGGCTTAATGAATCTCTGTGATTGATTGCTTGTTTATTCATCCCAAGTATTAATGACGATATAGACAATTTTTCTTACCTCCCAGAAACGTATCTACACCCAATAAATTAACCACAATCTCATTTTTAAGCTTTAAATGAATGCATTCCAAATATAGAATCATCCGTGTGATGATATCTACTGCAAACATTCCCGCATTACAGATAAAAACTCAAGCGACTACATGAACCTAAAATACACACACGTAATATAAAGATATATGTGTGTGCGTGTAGATGTGTATATATATATATATATATATATATATATATATATATATATATATATATATATATATATATATTATAGAGCTACATACATGTAAACTCAAAGGGAATTTTTTTTAGTCGATAATAATCTCGTCCTCTCGTGGGTTCGAACCAGCGCCCAGCGGACAGAGGAGAAGAAATCAGGACTTCAGTGACTCTATCGATTCGGCTAACGAGTGAGGTTATAAGTTTATAATTCATAATTTATATGAAGCACGGTGATGTGATAATTATTCTTATGTATGTATATATATATATATATATATATATATATATATATATATATATATATATATATATATATATATAAATGCAAACCGGTCCTTTTCGCAGTTGCTGCCGAAACAGAATAAATTCCAACTGAAGCCGACAGAGGAGTTTTTTTTTAACTCTCGCCTCCAGCAGCTGCAGAGCCCAAGGAAAAATACCTTTTTAACGTTTTTATGTGTGACCTTAAAAACAACCTTTCATAAATGTCAATCCCCCCAACCCCCCCACCCCCAAAGCCACTCCACCCATACCCTCTCCCCCTCCCCTAGGGGGTCCTGGTTCATGCGTTTTCTACACCACTGGCAGGCATATAAAAGTCGATTGGTTTCCGATTAAAGAGAGCAGTCTCTTCCGTTTTCTACCTATACAGAGGGGACTGGGGGTAACTCAATTAATTCTACGGCAATCCCCACGAATTACATAACATGCCGACATAGAACGTTACTTATAAACTTGTAAATAAATAAATCAACCGTTACATTAAAACGTTATAAATGGATAGATTTTTTTTATTGCTTGTATGGTATTTTTACGTTGCATGGAACCAGTGGTTATTCAGCAACGGGACCAACGGCTTTACGTGACTTCCGAACAACGTCGAGAGTGAACTTCTATCACCAGAAATACACATCTCTAACCCCTCAATGGGATGCCCGAGAATCGAACTCGCGGCTACCGAGGTGGGACGCCAACACCATACCAACCACGCCACTGAGGCGCTACAACTAAAACACAGTAAGGATCAAAATTTATGAGGATAACTTGGATCACTTGGGAATTCAGTGTAGTTTCAAGACTACAAGATCCCTCTACCCAGAGCATCAGGTAATACAAGGATTCCCTCTGATACCCTCTTCGAAAAGTTTTAATTTCACTTAACAGACTGCTCAAGGGACCGAGATCCAGTGTTGACACAGCAATTTAATCTGCACCGATGTCTTAAATTTTCGTTATAATCTGTATGCGAATTCCTCGTCAAATGTCGTCACATACTTTTATGTCTTTTGATTAATTTTTATTAAAGTTTTTCTATTAGTAGTTTTCTCAATTTACCTTCTGAGAACAATGCCCTTCTTTCGCCATTTCTTAGCTCTTAGCCGCGGCCCATGAAATTCAGCCACGGTCCAGTGGTGGCCTATGTTTCTTGTACCTAAAGCGCGCTGCAGAACTCCGACTGTGGCTAACTTTACCATTAAATAAGAACAAAAATAGGGGAAAAAAACTACTGAGGTTAGAGGGCTGCAATTTGGTATGTTCGATGATTGGAGGGTGGATGATCAAAATACCAATTTGCAGCCCTCTAGCCTCAGTAGTTTTTAAGATCAGAGGACGGACGGACAGACAAATAACCATCTCAATGGTTTTCTTTTACAGAAAACTAAAATACAGCTGTTTCGATTGTGGCTGAGGTCTAATGAGAACAAAAACACCATATTTTCTTTTCATTTATTTAATGACTAAATTATATACTGTATCACGCACATTTCTATTACCTTCAATGCTTCAATTCAATTGTATATTATTCTCGACCTCAGTTTCCTATACACCTCATTTCTATGATAATTTCTTGGTCTTATCACATCCACTTCACTGAGATTTTTCCTTTTATTTAGAAAGCTACATTAAAACATAACTATTTTCACTATCTTTAAGTATATCACTAACAAAAACAACCTGTTTTCACTAATCTTTAAGTATATCATTTACAAAAACAACCTATTTTCACTAACTTTTAGTATATTAATCCCAACAAAACAACCTATTTTCATTCATATTTAAGCATATTAATAAAAAATAAACCTATTTTCACCATCTTTAAGTAATAGTAATAACAATAAAAACAATCTATTCCCACTAATCTTTAAGTATATTAATAATAACATAAGTATATTAATAACAAAAACAAGCTATTTTCACTAATCTTTAAGTATATTAATAACAACAAAAATAACCTATTTTCACTAATCTTTAAGTATATTAATAGAAAAGCAACCTACTTTCACTCATCTTTAAGTATATTAATAACAACAAAAACAACCTATTTTCACTAATCTTTAAGTATATTAATAGAAAAACAACCTACTTTCACTAATCTTTAAGTATATTAATAACAACAAAAACAACCTATTTTCACTCATCTTAAATACATAAATAACAAAAACAAACACAAAACAAAAAACAAAAAAATGGACTGCAACTTGTTCATTCAACCTCCATCAACTTTCACTTCTCTCTGTAATTTTAATTTTCCACCACAGTAAATCAGCATTCTCCTCTAAACCTTATCTACGTCGTTATCTATGGCTTTCGCTCCTCCCTCATTCCGAAAGGACTAAGCAAAACGCAATTAAAAAGGGCTCAAGGATGGATCAAATGCAACTCGCCAAGAATAGTCCAAAGGGTCTCTCTCTCTCTCTCTCTCTCTCTCTCTCTCTCTCTCTCTCTCTCTCTCTCTCTCTCTCTCTCTCTCTGTCTTTTCCAAAAAATACCTTCAGGTCCTGGTAGTCTCCTTATCAACTGACTTCACTTCAATGATTTATGTTAATGGGTCAAAGGTTCCTTTGAATAAATAATGTATAACCAGAAGTAAGTCAATACTAAATCAAGAGATATGATATAAAAACAAACTCTCAGTGTGTCCGTACTAAACTACTAAATTAAGTTCACATTATTACAACTGTACCTAATACTCTCCCTGGCCCGGGGCCCCCTACCCCTCTCCCTACCCCGACTCCCAACCCACCTACACACAGACACACACACATTCATACACACACAAATAACATACACGCGAAAAAATCCTGCATCATGACTAGTTGTGGACCGAAATCGGAATGAGATTTTGTAAATATATATATATATATATATATATATATATATATATACGTATATATATATATATATATATATATATATATATATATATATATATATATATATATATATATATATATATATATATAATATATATATATATATATATATATATATATATATATATATGTTTCACTATAGTCTTTTGTAAATACTTAAAACTAGGTATCTGGCAATTGTACTACCTTTCCGTCCTCATGACGTCATAAAACGCATGTAGGTTCATATTTGTATCAGTACGCTTGATAACGTCAATACGTATAGGTTGACGAAACAGCTGTCGCGTGTAAAAATACTGGAGTAAATGGAAGAACCCCATTATGTGTCCATTAGTAACCTGAACAATGAAGTAAAGAAAATAATTAGAAAATATGAAGCAATTTCAAAAAGCTGGTTAACAGTGAGAAAGCCATTCTATTCAATGATTGTTGTATCCGTGAAAAATTGTGCCCTAAGAAGTATTGATATATATATATATATATATATATATATTATTATATATACATATATATATATATATATATAATATATATATATATATATATTATAATATATATATATATATATATATAGATAAAGATGTGATGTGATGTTTTGAAGTTTTATGTAAATTCTTTTAGTAGCTAATGAAATTCTTTTTTGTATAATTGTATCTTCGAAGATTTATATATTATATATATATATATATATATATATATATTATATATATATATATATATATATATTAAAGCAAATATCATGCTTCAGAACAAACAAATCTTCGAAGGTATAACTATACTAAAAAAAATTTAAAAATTTCATTAGCATACCTAAAGAATATATTTTATAAAACTTCAAGAAATCGTTTACACGATGCAATAACAAACAACACCAACACGGAAAACAAAGCAACAATAACTCCAAGATTTCCATCTTAACTGCAGGAGAAAGGGCAATAAAAATGGTATCAGAAAGGAGAAGAGAAAGACAAAAAAAAGAAAGAAACGAATGGAGACGTCTTTATGGCAAGACCCCAGAAAAATAAAATACTGGGTATTGCGTTGTTTTTGTTTCTTTTGTAAGCGAAACGAAGTAAAATTGAAATTAAATCAATAATAGTTATGACTAGTCAAATTATGAGGTCGGTTCCCCATATCAAGGCGAAATTAAATTTTAGTAGGTAACAAAAGCCAATAAATTCAACAACTTCACAATTTAAATAGAACCTCAGTCTTCAAAGGCTTCAATCTTTGCGTGTATAATATATGTATAATATATATATTTATGTCATATATATATATATATATATATATATATATGTATATATAAGTAACGCAGCAACAGGTCCTAATAATAATAAATCAAGATGATTAACTTGACATCTTAACCTGCAACGTATCGTAAGTTCTATGACGAGCCTTGGCTATATCAGGGAACCCCGTAGGTGAGGTAGTGCCCTCAGTGCGCCTAATGCAGTGCACTGTAGGCATTACCTGACGTTCTTGAAAGCATGCCCTTCGACCCCTAGCGGCAACCCCTTTCGTTCCTTTTACTTTTCCTCCATTCAAATTCTTTTTCTTCATTCTCACTTTCCACCCTCTCCTATCAATTGATTCATGGTGCAACTGCTTTCAGGTTTTCAGGTTTTCCTCCTGTTACACCTTTCAAACCATTTTACCGTCGATTTGCGTTCCAGCGCTGAATAACCTCATAGGTCCCAGTGCCTGGCCTCTGGCCTACATTCTATATGCAATTCGATTCCACATCAGGGAAGAAATCCTAATGAATCTGGGACATAACATGGAAATCTGCGGAACTTAAATTAGATTCTTTTAAAGTGACACGTACAACTCAAAATCCTTGACAACAGGGAATTTCGAATTTTTGGGGAAACTAATGAAAACTATTGCCCCTAAATTGGGTTTTAACTCACAATAATGCCACATATTCTGTGAACTGTGATCTACACCATATAAGGGACTGGAAAGGAAGTTCCCAAAACCACAGCAATATAAGGGACTGGAGAGGAAGTTCCCAAAACCACAGCAATATAAGGGACTGGAAAGGAAGTTCCCAAAAACAACAGCAATATAGGGAATAAAGGGAAACTGGAAGGAAGTTCCCAAAACCACAGCAATATCAAGGGACTGGAAAGGAAGTTCCCAAAACCACAGCAATATAAGGGACTGGAAAGGAAGTTCCCAAAACCACAGCAATACCAGGGGGAAACAGTTCCCAAAAACCACAGCAATATAAGGGACTGGAAAGGAAGTTCCCAAAAACAACAGCAATATAAGGGACTGGAAAGGAAGTTCCCAAAACCACAGCAATACAAGGGACTGGAAAGGAAGTTCCCAAAACCACAGCAATATAAGGGACTGGAAAGGAAGTTCCCAAAACCACAGCAATATAAGGGACTGGAAAGGAAGTTCCCAAAACCACAGCAATACAAGGGACTGGAAAGGAAGTTCCCAAAACCCAACAGCAATACAAGGGACGGAAAGGAAGTTCCCAAAAACCACAGCAACATTAAAAGATGGAAAGGAAGGAAAAGTTCAATACCCAAATCTCCCCTAGGGACTGGAAAGGAAGTTCCCAAAACCACAGCAATACAAGGGACTGGAAAGGTGAACCCGTTACCCAAAACCACAGCAATACAAGGGACTGGAAAGGAAGTTCCCAAAACCACAGCAATATAAGGGACTGGAGAGGAAGTTCCCATAAAACCAAATCTCTAGACACAGGCATTGGTGTTACTGAAAACGAGAAGGAAGTGACAAAAGATTTTTGTTAAACAGAATATCTCTCACACATACCATGATCAGTGATGCTCGATGGAGCCATTAATTCAGGCATAATGAAATCAATATTTCGACTATGAAAGCTACACGCCACTGTTTCAGGGGCAGTTTCTTGAGGAAATCATTGAAGTTTGACTTCAGACTTTGTGAAGACTAAAGAGGCAAGGTTCTGATTAACACATTACCAGTACAATCAAATTACACAGACACAACAACTGTGCTAAGTCCAAATGTCTAGATTACTGAAATCTACGGAAATATGAAATCCATATACTCAAAGTAGACATAAATGACTAACGAACAATGGGCAAGCTAAAACAAAAGAATAAATAATAAAAATGAACAGCGTTTTCTGTACAGCGTAAAAATGCCGTAAGAGCCACAGCCCATGAAACTTTCAGCCACAGCCCGATGGTGGCCTGTCCTAAAGGGTTACCAGATGGACGATCATGGCTAACTTTAAACTTAAATAAGATAAAAACTACTGAGGCTAGAGGGCTGCAATTTGGTATGTTTTATGACTGGAGGTTGGATGATCAACGTACTAATTTGCAGCACTCTAGCCTCAGTAGTTTTTAAGATCTGAGGGCGGACAGAAAAAATGAGGAAACAAAAAGTTCTGACGGATAGACAAATAGCCATCTAGGTAGTTTTCTTTTACAGAACACTTAAAAAAAAAAAAAAAACTAAAACACAGTAAGCATCATGACTCAAACGAGACACAGTGATTAAACAAGAGAGAGAGAGATTTGTAATGAACTAAAGAAGATAATGACTCAAAGAGACAGCAAGAGTATTTCCCCTCCCTTCGTACACAGAGGAATCAGAGGAAGGCTCCACAATTGCACAGCACGTCACTAAATCCTATGAGAGAGAGAGAGAGAGAGAGAGAGAGAGAGAGAGAGAGAGAGAGAAGAGAATCATTCTTCTCATGGAACTGGAAATGGAATATAAATGAAGGACAGAGGAAAACTAAGCAAGTGGCCACAACAAGAGCGGAATAACAATGAGTTACATAAATAGAGAACTGACGCACTTATATTCAAGGTCACAAGGGTAAGATCAGACTTTTTTTAAGGCCATAGACGTAAGGCGCATGAGGAAAGGTTAAGACTTCAAAGGTCAGACTTTAATTCAAGGTCACAGAGGTAAGATCAGACTTTAATTCAAGGTCACAGATGAAAGATTACACGTCAATTCAAGGACACAAAGACATGATCAGACTTTAATCCAAGGTCACAGGATGTAAAATCAGAATTTATTTCAAGGTCAGAGACGCAAGATGAAAGACGAAACTTTATTTAAAGGTCACTGAGGTAATATCAGATCGCAATTCAAGGTCACATAGGCAAGATCATACATTAATTCAGGGTCACTGAGACAAGGCCAGACTTTAATTCAACGTCACAGAAGTAATATCAGACCTTATTCAAGACCAGAGATGTCAAACCAGAATTCCAAAACAATCGTAAACAATTAACCTTCAAAATTCCATCGTAGCAATTACAGTCTCATCTCCAACCACTCAAAATGTTTACTATATACTTCCCTCCTCCAAACTCATCCTGAAAAACCACTGGAATCCTGCGATCTCACTGTTTACCCCTCAGAAGATCCTTGAGGAGGGGAGAGGGGGTGCCCGAGGAGGGGGGGAGGGGGTGTTGCCCATCTTGAGGGCCAGTCTTTATTGACTTGCAATTCTCGAGGGCCACTCGTTGTTTACACGAAGTGCGGATCAGATGACGCGAAAACAGCGAATACTCATCTGCTTCGTCTGCAATTAACTCGTGTTACTGGCCCACTGAGGCGATGCTCGTCTTCAGATGGATGAATTTGTTTCTTCTTCTTCTTATTCTTATTCTTCTTCTGATTATTATTATTATTATTATTATTATTATTATTATTATTATTATTATCATTATCATTATCATTGTTGTTGTTGTTGTTGTTGTTGTTGTTGTTTTTCGTTTGTTAGCAGGATTATACAAAAAGTTATTTGAGAATTTCTACGAAAATCTGACACAAAATGAGCTCTTGAAATTAAATATGTATATGAATGTCTCCTGCTGTAATACAACAGTATATATATATATATATATATATATATATATATATATATATATATATATATATATATATATATATATATATAGTATATATATATTGTTGGATTACAGTAAAAAGACATTCATACACATATATAATTTCAAGAGCTCAAATAACGATCAATACAAAAAAAAAAAATTAAACTTACAGGAGCTTAATAAAACTTAATTAAAACCACAATCAGAACACCATTTAATTGAAACATGAATACAAAAAAACATCTTCACTTGTTCTCTCTAAAACCTGTCCCTTGGAGGAGAAATAAGGCAGGGAAGCAACATAAAAAAAAAAAAAAAAAAAGTTCACTGACTTGAAATTCAAGCTTCCAAAGAGTATTGTTGGCTTCAAAGTTCCACCGCTAAAGAACCCCCTAACACTGCAGCGAAAACATCTGAGTGGCATGCCACGACGTTAACCACTAAATTAGCGCTGTACATAAAACCTCTCTAGCACATTTTCATTGCCGATAAAGATGGCTCGACGCAATACCTAATTAACGCTAACGACTTGAGCCGCAGTAATAAAAAAAAAAATCTAATGTTGAGTGAACTGATATGGGCTCATGTCAGTGCATGTCGGCCTCCAAGTTTTTTTGTGCTATTGAAGGATATATGACATGTATATATATGTGTATATAAATAATATACATATATATAATTCATATATATGCTTCACATATACAAATTATTATTATTATTATTATTATTATTATTTTTATTAGATGAAACCTATTCACTGACTTGAAATTCAAGCTTCCAAAGAGTATTGTTGGCTTCAAAGTCCCACCGCTAAAGACCCCCCAACACTGCAGCGAAAACATCTGAGTGGCATGCCACGACGTTAACCACTAAATTAGCGGAAAAGCTAAATATATATATATATATATATATATGCAGTAGGCAGTCAGACATAACTATAATAATATTAGGTTATATTAAAAGAACCACTTCAAACCGACCAAACAAACCTACATAATAAAGCAAAGCTAAACAAATTCCAAAATAAAACGAAAAAAAACGACACAAAGACATCTGAATAAAAAAAACACCAACCGGAACACCTAACCAGCAAAACAACAACAAAAAAAACTCGACCAAATCTTTCACAACGAAACAACACAACGAGCAACAGAGGCCAAACAACCTGTATATATATTTCGAGGGTGCAAGAATTGGAACCGAATTTAACAAATACCGTAGAAATCGCCGAACAGGATGAGGCCAGGTAGGTAGTAGTAGGTAGGTAGGGAGGTAGTTAAGGGGGGGGGGGGGATGAGGAGAGTGGGAAAACCTAATGAAACTACAATGGCTGAGGGTCGGCACTGCAATCTACATTACTAATGAAGACATACACACTAGCGGAGCACTGGGGCTGGCTGGCTTCCTGCTCTCTCTCTCTCTCTCTCTCTCTCTCTCTCTCTCTCTCTCTCTCTCTCTCTCTCTCTCTCTTTTAACACTACATTTCTATAAACGACCATCATATATTCTTTGTAATTTTGGTCCTCTCTCTCTCTCTCTCTCTCTCTCTCTCTCCTCATATCTCTCTCTCTCTCTCTCTTGAACTCTATATTTCTATGAAGCATCATCATTATATTCTGTAATTTTCCTCTTCTCTCTCTCTCTCTCTCTCTCTCTCTCTCTCTCTCTCTCTCTCTCTCTCTCTCTCTCTCTCTCTTTGAACTCTATATTTCTATATTTCTATGAAACATAATCATTATATTCTGTAATTTTTCCTCTCTCTCTCTCTCTCTCCTCTCTCTCTCGTCTCTCTCCTCTCTTCCAGACATTCACAGGAGGGATTTTCTTACTTAAATTTCAATGTTATTTCGTACGTACGACCTTTGATTCTTGAAAACAATGCTAAGTATCAAATAAAAAATTCAGTATAAATCTGCATGGTTCCTTATTTATATGATTATTAGCGTAAGAAATAATTACCAGAATAATAAGGTTTAAAAATCACACTAAATGTTTTATATATATATTACAACACAACCTCTAAAATCAAATTGTGTAAAATATACTATACATATAATATGTGAATATATATATATATATATATGTATATATATATATATATATATAATATTATATTATATATATACTACACCAGCTCCTAAAGTCATTGACCTACGGCCCCAAAAAACAAGAGCTGAAAATTGCACGGAGAAAAACCCCAGTCACTGATTAATATTCTATTTCTTGTTGACTCAGAATAAGGCCAGGTTCCATTCCGTTGTATCTAATGCTCTCTGAGGCCGGGTCTTGCTATCATTACTTCTTCTTGATGAAAGAGGAGATGTTGTTGTTCGTATCAACTCTTTGACCAACCATGACGCCGACTACTGATATAGGTCCCGAACTGCCATAAACTGATAGTCAATTATCGTATCGTATGATGGACTTTTTGGGAACTGAAACTATCGTAGTATCAGTTGCTATTAACGACGGAGTGATGGTAGAGCTAAAAATAAGGAGTTTAAATAACATGGTAAAGAAAATAAAATATTGCTTTAATGTTAAACTAAATACATATATATATATATATATATATATATAATATAATTATATATAATATTATTATAAAGAGAGAGAGAGAGACCTTACCTTATCTTACAGACCTTACATCTTGTTCGGGTTGCCCCAGGTCCCTCAGTGTGAGGCACCTCTAATGTCTACCAGAGAGTTGCTAGTACATCTTCCGGTATATTTTGCATCTTCCAATCTTGGATGGTCTGGGATGCAGTTTAGATATTTGTCGAGCTTATTCTTAAACACATCTACGCTCACTCCTGATATATTCCTCAGATGAGCTGGCAACGCATTGAATAGACGCTGCATTATCGATGCTGGGTGCGTAGTGGATTAATGTCCTGTGTGCTTTCCTTATTTTTCCTGGTATAGTTTTGGGCACTATTAATCTACCTCTGCTTGCTCTTTCTGGTATTTTTTTAGTTCCATGATATTTTCTGCTATTCCTTCTATCTGTTTCCATGCCTGAATTATCATGTAGCGTTCTCTTCTCCTTTCTAGGACTATATAATTTAAGAATTGTAGTCTTTCCCAGTAGTCTAGGTCCTTAACTTCTTCTATTCTAGCTGTAAAGGACCTTTGTACACTCTCTATTTGTGCAATATCCTTTTGATAGTGTGGGTACCATATCATATTGCAATATTCAAGTGGACTACGAACATATGTTTTATAAAGCATAATCATGTGTTCAGCTTTTCTTGTTTTTGAAGTGCCGTAACAACATTCCCATTTTTGCTTTACATTTTGCCAACAGAGTTGCTATTTGATCATTGCATAACATGTTCCTATTCATCATCACACCAAGGTCTTTAACTGCTTCCTTATTTGTGATGGTCTCATTATTAGGTCCCTTATATGCATATAGCTTTCTTTCTCTGTCTCCATAATTTATTGATTCAAATTTATCAGAGTTAAATACCATCCTATTTACCTCTGCCCAATCATATACTTTGTTAAGGTCTCTTTGTAGAGCGTTCCTATCTTCATCACAAGTAATTTCTCTACTTATTCTTGTGTCATCTGCGAAACTACTCACTACCGAATCCTTCACATTATTGTCTATGTCTTCAATCATAATAACAAACAGTATTGCAGCTAACACCGTACCTTGCGGCACACCGGATATTACCTTGACTTCATCCGATTTCTCGTTCGTTTGCAATAACTATCTGTTTTCTGTTGTGTAAAAATTCTTTAACCATCTTCCTACTTTATCCACGATATTGTGTTTTCTAATTTTCTTCGCTAATATATTATGGTCTACTTTATCAAAAGCTTTTGCAAAGTCTAAATAAACCACATCTGTTTCATTTCCGCTTTTCATATTTTTGAATATGTTCTCACGGTGGACTAACAGTTGGGTTTGTGTACTTTTTCCGGGTACGAAACCTGTTGTCCTTTCATTAAACAAATTATTTTTTATTAATAAATGTTTCATAATATTTTTCTTCATTACCCTTTCATACACTTTCATAATATGTGATGTTAGACTCACAGGCCTATAATTACTTGCCTCTAGTCTTGATCCACTTTTGAAAGTAGGGGTAATATATGCTAATTTGTGCTCATCATAAATCTTGCCTGTATCTACACTTTGTCTTAATAATATTGCAAGTGGCTTTGCGATAGAATGAACTACTTTCTTTAACAAAATAGCAGGAATTCCATCAGGCCCTGCAGCAGCTCCATTTTTAATTTCATTAATAGCCTGCACAATATCAGCTTCATTAATATCTATGTCAGCTAAATATTCACTATTTTCATCCCTTACTTCTATATCATTATCTTCATTATCTATTCAAGGGGTGAATTCTCTCTTATATCGTTCTGCCAGTATGTTGCAAATTTTCCTTTTTTTCATTCGTTAATCTCCCTTCAATTCTCAGAGGGCCTATTTCTATTCTTCTTTTATTCATCTTCTTCGCATATGAGTATAATAGCTTGGGGTTTTTGCTTGATATTTAATAGGGTTTTTTCTTCCAAGTCCCGTTTTCATTTTCTTTTGATTGTATAATCTTTTGTTCTGCATTTTCTATCTTACTTTTTAGTTCTATAACTTTCCATGCATTTTTTTCTTTTGCAAGACCTTTTTTCCACTTTCTGATTTTCTGGAACAAGATCCTTCTGTCTCTTGGTATGCATGAATGATGTTTACTTTTCTTCTTCGGTATATATTTTTCCACTATTTTCTCCAATATTTTATATAATATCTCCGTATTTACCCTTATGTCATCACTTACGAAATGTTATCCCAATCTTTGTTTAATTCTTCATTAATTTCTGACCATTTTATATTTTTTACTGTAGAAGTTGTATTTTCCATATCCTTCCCACTTTTCATTTCTTGCTTATCTCTATTTTCACTTGCTTTGGAATGAACTGTTAATTCTATGACATTATGGTCTGAAATATTCGCATTATAAACTATTATTTCTTTAACATAATTCATCTCGTTCACAAATACTAGGTCTAAAGTATTTTCCTTTCTTGTGGCAGGTGATTTATTTGTTGAATGTTGTATTCTAGTAGCATATCTAATAGCTTTTCAAATTGCCTCTTATCTTCTGCACTACTATTACTCTCTTTTTTATATGTATAAGTACAACCACAATCTCCTATTCGTTCTTTCCATTCTACGAAAGGAAAGTTGAAGTCACCAGATAGGAGAATAGTCCAGTCCTTGTGATTTCTACATATATCATCCAATTTTTCAATTATTAAGTCAAACTCTTTAGTATTAGGAGGTCTATATATTACTATGTTCATCAATTTTTCAGATTCAAATTCTACCGCTATTAGTTCACATTCTGAGTTTACTATATTTCTCATATATTTTTTCCTTGTTTTTTGTCTTTCCCATATATTGCGGTTCCCCCTTGATTCCTATTTTTTCTATCTGATCTATAAGTTTGGAACCCTTTTATTTGATCATCATTCCCAGTCTCTTGGGAATACCAGGTTTCTTATATTCATTATATCTATTTTCTTTTCATTTTGGGCTAGTTCTTCTAAGTACTCTATTTTTCTTTTTGAGTTACTCGTAACTAAACCCTGCGCATTCATTCACTATGATGGTTTGCGTGTTTTCTCCTTCATTTAATACTGGTAGTAATAAGGATTTTCCAGTCTCTTTCCTGTTTGGTATGTTGTTCTTTTTTTCATTTCCAGAAATTCTGACATTAAAAATCCAACTTTTTCCATAATATTTGATCTTCCTTCATCATAATTATTCATTTTGTGTCTGAATCTGCAATTTTCTCCGTTTCTGCAATATCCTCTTGCATAATAAATACAGTTATTATCTCTTGAGTAGAATTTCGGAGCTGATGCTTTGAAATTTTTTGCTGACACCTCTGCATATCTCATTGGTGGTTTGCTTTCTCTTTTACCTGATATTCTTGATTTCTCTCTTTATTTGTTTCTTTCTTATTTTGGATTTTATTACTTGGTTGGTTATTTATTTGATTATGATTCATGGGTACAGGGTGCATATATTTGCATTTTTTGTCGAACTTACATCCTTTTCCTTCTTTTAGGTTTTTACATATTTTTGGAGAGAGAGAGAGAGAGAGAGAGAGAGGAGAGAGAGAGAGAGAGAGATTAGATACACGAAATTCATATATCTCCACAACTACTAGAGATATTAAAGTCTGGATGTAAATCCCCAATCGGTTTCAGTCTTATTTATGAGCCATCATCGAAGGATAAATGCCTAAAAATAATTGTTCTAGGTTTTTAGGTTTTATGACATAGTATATATATTATTTATATATACATACATACATACACACACATATATATATAACTATATATATATATATATATATATATATATATATATATACAGACAGACAATACCTTCTCCCTACCACCACACCACAAACATAGCTACACTGTGATGTGTGGCGTCGCAACTTACAGACATGACACTCTGCTTCACACCTCACCCCAGGTAACAACAATCGTCGTGTTCCTGACCACCAGCTTTCCTCTTAACCCTTGCTTTATCACCTTCTCCCCTAACTCCCTTTGCGCAGTTCCCGACCCCTTTGCTTTCCGAACGTGAAGCAACATTGCGTTATTATCCAGGACGAGGAACTGATACAGGAATTCGCGGGGTTTGGGAAGTCAGGAAATGGATAAGTTTGAATAATAATGTTTCGTGGAACTGGTACAAAAAGTGGGCGGGAAATCCTGAGAACTTAGGTGTTTCCAAATGGAGGAAATGAATAAAAATTGAATAATAATGGTTCGCCGAACTGGTGCAAAAAGATGGGCTGGAAATATGGTTAGAACTAAGGGGTTGGGTTTCGAAAGCGAGGAAATTCATAAATTGAATAATAACAACAACTCGGGGAACAGGCACAAAATGTAGGCTGAAAATATTGAGAACTTTCAGGCAGTTCGTGAAATGCCTGGTTTCGCTATCTACCTTAAATTTTAGGCAGTTCGTGAAATGCCTGGTTTCGCTATCTGCTTGAAATTTACACAGTTCGTGAATTGCCTGGTTTCGCTATCTGCCTGAAATTGGAGGCAGTTCGTGAAATGCCTGGTTTTGCTATCTGCATGCAAAATATATATCTCGACTTGTTTTCGATTACATCAATGCTCCATTATAGACAACACATTAGAATTAATTTTCTTAATTTTCTTCTTCAAACAACAAAATTGGTTCTAACCAATTTATCCGAAGGTTCCCCCAACAACAATGAAGGATTCGGGATTCCTCTCATTCGGTTCCATTAGTTCGCGGGGCGATAAATCTGATTAGCCCCGTGGCCGACGGACCCGCAAACACAATAAACATCTTAAAAACAGCGTTCCTCGCTCCCCCTCTCTCCCTCCCTCCCTCCCTCCCTCCCTCCCGCCCTTTGCCAATCAAGATTACAGCAATACGATTATGACGCAACACGTCGCAAATTGCCTCGACGTGGCTCTCGCGAAATCAGTATGCAGGTTCATGTAGAATATATATACTCGTCTTGCATTTCATCCTGTTTGTTTCGTTTCACAATGATGTGGCCAGTGGAATTTCGTGTCCCAAACGTCCACGCAAATTTCATGTCCTAAAAGTCCATGCAGAATCTCGTGTCCTAAAAGTCTATGCAGAATCTCGTGTCCTAAAAGTCCATGAAAAATTCCATGTCCTAAAATTTCATATAGAATTTCATGTTCTTAAAGTCCATGCAGAATTTCATGTTCTTAAAATCCATGTAGAATTTCATGTCCTAAAAGTTCACGCAAATTTTCCTGTCCTAAAAGTCCATGCGGAATTTTTCATGTCCTAAAAGTCCACGCAGAATTTCATGTCCTAAAAGTTCACGCAGAATTTCATGTCCTAAAAGTCCATGCGGAATTTTTCATGTCGTAAAAGTCCATGCAGAATTTCATGTCCTAAAAGTCCACACAGAATTTCATGTCCTAAAAGTCCATGCGGAATTTTTCATGTCCTTAAAGTCCACGCAGAATTTCATGTCCTAAAAGTTCACGCAAATTTTCATGTCCTAAAAGTCCATGCGGAATTTTTCATGTCGTAAAAGTCCACGCAGAATTTCATGTCCTAAAAGTCCATGCGGATTTTTTCATGTCCTAAAAGTCCATGCGGAATTTTTCATGTCCTAAAAGTCCATGCAGAATTTTTCATGTCCTAAAAGTCCACGCAGAATATCATGTCCTAAAAGTTCATGCAAACTTTCATGTCCCAAAAGTCCATGCGGAATTTTTCATGTCCTAAAAGTCCACGCAGAATTTCATGTCCTAAAAGTTCATGTTGAATTCCATGTCTAAATTGTTCATGTTGGATCTTGGGTCTGAAAATCCTTTGTATTCTCGAGTTTCAATTGTATAAACTACCACGGATTTTCTGTATTTACACCAAGAGCTGGGACCTATGAGTTCATTCAGCGCTGTAAGGGAGATGGATAGTCAGAAGGTTTGAAAGGAGAGGGTGGAAAGTATAATGGAAGAAAGAGAATATGAAATGAGGTACAGTAAAAGAGATGAAAGAGGTTGCAGCTAGGGGCTGAAAGGACGCTATAAAGTATCTAAGTAATGCCTACAGTACACCACGTGAGGTGCATTGACAGCGCTACCCTTCTACAGAGAGAGAGAGAGATTCAACGAAATTCCGCTGTTACCCAAAACCACAAAACTATCATTCCAAGAGGAATTCCCCAAGCAAAGGGGAATGGCAGGAACATAAACACTGGAATGGTGCCATCAATCAAGGGAATGAAACATCTCATTCCAGAATAATCCATGGGGGTGAGGGGAGGGGGGCAGGAACCTATCAATCGAATCACCCTCTCCTCAAGTCAAATGCCTCGAGTTGTGGAAACGCTAAGCACTTCCTTTCCGTAACTCTCTATGTACCCTTGGCATCTCAGAGTGCCACTTGGGCAGAGTGCCCCTCGGGCAGATGGCAAAGGGAAGTGCCATTATCGTTTGGGTATTTCAAGCGAGCTTCGATGATTAGTCATTGAGGGTATGTGGCATTCTCAAGTAGATTTCAATATGCCATGACTGATTGATTGTGTGTGTGAGAGAGAGAGAGAGAGAGAGAGATGTATTCTTATTTGTATTTTTGTTCTTATTTTTGTTTTTTTAATAAAAACGAAATTTGGATCCCACCAATTTCGCAAACGCCTACAACATTCAACCTACATTTTCCCACAAGTTAACTTTAATTCTAAAGAACATAAAGAAATACCAGTCATGTATTATTATATATATATATATATATATATATATATATATTATATATATATATATTCTCTTAACTTCTGTAACCAGTGGAACTTTAAACTAATAATACCTTTAACCAACGACACATTCAACCAACTACGCTTTTTTCTCTGTACTCAACAAGTCCCACCCATTCCACCGGAGAGTCCAAGAGAGACTCCTTATGTTCCAGCGCGCGCGCGCGTCAGAGGCGCCCTTATCACAAGACCTTCCTCAGCGTAGTAACGGGATCTAAAGTAACTTAAGGTTAGGCCTAATTGCATTTTAACCTGATCCGCCAGGGGTAATTACGGCCATCTTAACGTCCCATTACCAAGATTACTCGAGTTCTACCTGTCTGGGAGTAATCTAGTTTTCATGTTTTATTTCTCTGGTGGCGGTGGTGGTGGTATAGTAGATTCACATCAACCGCGCATTTGATGTCTAGGCCCGTCCCTTACGACGCTCCTGATTGGCTGTTGATAAGCCAATCACAGGGGTGGAAACTATCAGTCTCTCTCGAGAGTTCACATGGGTAGGATGTATGTTCCACCTCTCCAGAGGGATACGTTTGAAAGACGTATTTCTCAGGAGAGGTGGAAGATACATCTTGCTTATGTGAACTCTCTCGAGAGACTGAGAGTTTCCAGCCCTGTGAGAGGCTTATCAACAGCCAATTAGGAGCGTCGTAGGGGACTGGCCTAGACATCAAATGCACGGTTGATTGAATCTACTATAACAGTAGTAGTAGTACAAAGTTAAGTATATCTTAGTTTTACCAGACCACTGAGGTGATTAACAGCTTTCCTAGGGCTGGCCCGAAGGATTAGTTAGATATTTTTACGTGGCTAGGAACCAATTGGTCACTAGCAACGGGACCTACAGTTTATTGTGGAATCCGAACCACACTATATCGAGAAATGAACTTCTATCACCAAAATTAAATTCCTCTGATTCCGCGTTGGCCGAGCTGGGAATCGAACTTCGGACCTCCGGATTGGCAGCCGAGCGCGAAAACCACTCGTCCAGCGAGGAACTGAGGGAGTAGTAGTACTGACGGTGGTGCTGGAAATAGTAGTGAATAGTGGTGGTGGTGTGATAGTAGTAGTGGTGATCGTAGTCGTATTCAACTGGCAACAACCAACCAGGAAAAAAAAACCATCAAAAATGGTAACATGGTAACAATGAATGTCCATCATCACAAAACAAGAAAAGAGGGCTGGATAAGTATGCCATTAGACACAGTTAATTAACTGGGAGTCTAATTAGGCCTCCACAGCAACAAGGGAACAAAGGAGAAACTGATCATCAGTTTTTGATGTCCGCTGACGTCAATAACAACCTTTTTATTAAAGAGTGACCAAGATCAATTTCGGGGGTGGGGGGGGGGGGGGGATCATGCCCCTGCTCGGTTCCTCCAGGAAAAAAAAACAAAATCAATCACTAAATCAACGACTGAATAAATAAATCACTTCACTAAAATAAAATACCAGAGTCATAAAAATATTCAATTACCTGACTGACAGGCTATATTTATACATATAAGCGAAAAAGGGGCAGATACAATGGCTACCTTCTCATTAGATTCCTCAATTTTATGGGATGACGTTGCAGGACGCAAGCCCTAGATGGCACCCACGTCAATCGACTGACTAACAGGTACATCACTCACTGCTAAAGTCTACAGAGACACAACAGGTTTGGACGAAAGGAGTGAAATATATCACAATGATTTCGTTTTTTATTTTTACGTCACTTATCCTAAAAGGATAAAATAAACCTAAAAATCACTAAGAGGGGACATACCACAGTAAAGGCAGAAAAGATAATCGTTTTAAATTTGATATAAACGTGTGAAATTACCACAAAATCAAATCCCCTATTCTTCAGTCCATAATCCATCACTCCACAGTTTCACAGAAATCCTTCGTTAAATATTTCAGATATGTAATTCTTCGTTGTACGAGTGGGTTACGTGCTCGCCTACCGATTCGGTAGTCGCGAGTTCGATTCCCTGCTCTGCCACCGTGGAATCAAAAGAATTTATTTCTGATGATTAGAAATTCGTTTTTCGATATAATGTGGTTCGGAGCCCACAATAGGCTATAGGTCCCGTTGCTAATTAAGCAGTTGGTTCCTAGCCACGTAGATAAATATCTAATCCTTCGGGCCAGCCATAGGAGAGCTTTTAATCAGATCAGTGGTCTGGTTAAATTTAGATATACTTAACTCAACAGACATCTTGGTTAAACTAAGATATACTTAACTTAACAGATATCATGGTTAAACAAAGATATACTTAACCTGTTGGTTAAACTAAGATATACTTAACTTAACAGATATCTTGGTTAAACTAAGACATACTTAACAGATATCTTGGTTAAACTAAGATATACTTAACAGATATCTTGGTTAAACTAAGATATACATAACAGATATCTTAGTTAAACTAAGATATACTTAACAGATATCTTGGTTAAATTAAGATATACATAACAGATATCTTAGTTAAACTAAGATATACATAACAGATATCTTTGTTAAACTAAGATATACTTAACAGATATCTTGGTTAAACTAAGATATACATAACAGACATCTTGGTTAAACTAAGATATACTTAACAGATATCTTGGTTAAACTAAGACATACTTAACAGATATCTTGGTTAAACTAAGATATATATAACAGATATCTTTGTTAAACTAAGATATACTTAACATATATCTTAGTTAAACTAAGATATAATTAACAAATATCTTGTGGACAGACAGACAGTATGACGAAAACGAAATATATGAAAGCAAACAGACACAATTAATACGTGCCCTTTTTTCACCCTTCCTCATCAGGTAGTCAAAAATTGTCAAGACGTCGTTGTGATGTCTGACCACCAACACTTACCTGTAAAAGAAAAAAGAAAATATTTAACAGGATTTACATATGAAACACAAGAACAAAACAAATTTGCTTAAAATGGTACAGTGAGAAATAACAACAGAGAATACATCTCGTAAAAAAAAAAAACACTAAAATGGAGTGAACGATTAACCTTGAATAACACATTCCGTTGAAAAGATAATAAAAATCATAAAAAAAACTAAAACGAAGAGATCAAAGATGAACCTTTTTACATCTGTAAAAATAGTTAAATAAGCAGCTAATAAAACAAATATAAGAAACACATTCCGTTGAAAAGATATTAAAAGTGATAAAAAAAAACAAGTTAAACGAGGAGATTAAAGATGACCCCTTTTTACAACATCTGTAAAAATAGTTAAATAAGAAAAAATTAATTAAAAAACAAACTGTAATTCAACTAATCGTTTCGGGATTTATCCACATCTTGAAATAAGAAAATTTTCAAACATTTCATTAGAGGTGACAGATATGAATTGGGCCCACTCATTAGTAAGAAGTTAAACGAACGTTTTTTAATATACTCGTTATTCAATATATCTATGTCCATAAAATAACCTTTTTTTCAATATACTCGATATTCAATATATTTGTCCATAAAACAACCTTTATTCATCGGCGTCGGTGACCCTGGTAGTTGTGACGCCAGTAACTCTCAATCAATCAATCAATCTTAACCTTTATTCATATACTCGATATTCAATATATTTAAGTTAATAAAATAACCTTTTTCTTTAACATATTCGTTATTCAATAAATTTATGTCCATAAAATAACCTTTTTTTTAATATACTCGTTATTCAATATATTTCTGCCGATAAAATAACCTTCTTTTTAATATACTCGTTATTCAATATATTTATGTTCATAAAATAACTTTTTTTTTCAATATACTCGATATTCAATATATTTAAGTTCATAAAATAACCTTTTCTTTAATATACTCGTTATTCAATAATTTTATGTGCATAAAATAACCTTTTTTCAATATACTCGATATTCAATACATTCAAGTCCATAAAATAACCCTTTTTTCAGTATATTCTCGTTATCCAGTATATCTAAGTAAAAAAAAATAACTATTATCAGAAGCAAGTTAATATAACATCTGAACAGATTAACTACATAAATGTTAGGACGTGAAGCCACTTTCCCATGAAGATTTGATAAAGCAACGAAATATACCTGGATTAATTCTATTTGGTAAGCGTCCCAGAGAGAGAGAGAGAGAGAGAGAGAGAGTAAAGCCAAAGAGAAAAACATCAATGAAGTTTGCTAAATGACCAAGGAGAGAGAGAGAGAGAGAGAGAAAGCCAAAGAGAAAAACATCAATGAAGTTGCTAAATGACCAAGGAGAGAGAGAGAGAGAGAGAGAGAGAGAGAGAGTTAAGCCAAGGAGAAAAACATCAATGCAGTTTCTAAAAAAGACCAAGGAAGAGAGAGAGAGAGAGAGAGAGAGAGAGAGAGAAGAATAAAGATGAAAATGGAAAAAGGGGGGGAGTGAAATAAAGAGACAGCGAATACGAAACATAGGCTGGGACCAAGCCCCGTCAGAGGGCTTTTATGAAAAGGAAATGAAACCACGTCAAAAAATATCCCAAAAGGGGAAACGCGAAAGTGAGGAATGACGTCTCGTGTCAAATAAGTGAAGAAATCCACGGACTCTGAACTCTTTTCAAAAAAAAAAAAAAAAAAAAAAAAAAAAAAAAAAAAAAAAAATACGAAGAATTTAAAAAATACTGGAATGGGATTATTTTTTTTTTCAGAGAGAGGTCAAAGTAATGTCATCAAAGGTTTAAAACTGGTGAATGTGACCGATGCGTATACACATTCACACACACACAAAAAAGCAATACGCAGAAATATGCTATATATTCTTTCATTAATAATAATGAGATGAAAACATTAATTGAAAAATGTATAAGATGACTCATACAACTGAAGGAGATTATGGTAAGTTAAAAGTGGGAATTATTTAAAGAATAATAGGTGGAACCAAATCATGAATCTCTCTCTCTCTCTCTCTCTCTCTCTCTCTCTCTCTCTCTCTCTCTCCCTCTCTCTCTCTCTCACACACACACACACACACACACACACACACACACATACATAAACACAAACACAGACAACAGCAGGCATTTTAATACAAAGCTATCTATTTTTTATTTATTATTTATTTTTTTATTTTTTAATAAGTGGAGGATCTCTTCTTTCTATATTTTCCTATACTTCCTCTTACTTCTTCCTAATGAACACCGTTGCTAAATAACTATCTAATCCTTCGGGTCAGCCCTAGGAGAGCTGTTAATCAGCTCAGTGGTCTGGTTCAACTAAGACATACTTAACTTTAAATATACTAGATTTTATGAAAGAATGTTCATCTGGCCTTAGTGCACGAATTCTGAAGATATATCCGGAGGCTGGAGCCAAGATTTCCAATATTATACAGAATATTGACAATAAAGCAACAGTACTTTCGTCTACCATTTTATTTAGAAAAACAAACTAAATGACTAAAGTAAAAGCTTCAATTCAGAGGTCATTCTAACTTTCTAAATTGACTTCTTCAAAGTTTCCAATCTTATACAGATTATTGACAATACAGGTGCAGTATCTGTCTTTCCTTTAAAAAAATAAAATTAAATTAAAAAAAGGACTAAAGAAAAACTTTAATGTAAAGGTCTTTTCAAAAGGATATTTTTCTTCCTTTTTGCATCCTTCATACAAACAATGCAATACATCTAAAACCTGAACAAGATAACCATCCACTAAAACAAAAGTAAACCGCTCCCCCGGAAAAAATAATAACTAAAAAAATTACACCAACACACCGAACAAAACTAATACATGGTTAAAAATACTAAGTGTACTCTAACAGCCTGCCTATACAAAAAAATAAACACGAATAAAATTAACGCAAACACACTCAACAAAAATAATAATAATACGACATGCAACTGAAAAACGCTGTATCCACTTAAAAAAGAGAGAGAGAAAGAGAGTAAGAAAAAAGCGCGTTCAACAACAGGAAATCCCAGTGAAATGTGGCAGAGATGCGTTCGAAAATATTGGGATTAGCGACGTGATACAAAATATATCCTCGAACGTGGGAAAGCTAACAGCTCTCGCAGCTTCGAGAAAGCGAGAGGATGACGAGAAAAAAAGCAGAAAAAAAACATATGTTACACATGAAGAATCACGTAGAAATATGGCGCGAAAAAGGTTGGGAAGCTGTTTTCCACCAGAGAGAGAGAGAGAGAGAGAGAGAGAGAGAGAGAGAGAGAGAGAGAGAGAGAGAGAGGAGCGGAGGTGGGATGGACCGGGTCTTCTTGCAAAATCTGAAATAAAATTTTACTTTGGCTTTATCAATAAGGATCTGCTTCCGAATACGGACAGTATATATATACTATATATTATATATATATATATATATATATATATATATATATATATATATATATATAAGTATATATGTATATATATATACATATATATATATATATATATATATGACTGGTAAAAATGTTCTGTAACAACAGAGTTCCATCTAATAAAAAGGAGCCCATAAAAACACCAAAATAGAGAAAAAGTACTATATTTCAGAGACTGCTGTCTCCCTCTTCAGGTAGATGAATGAGAAAAGTTCACAGAAAAGGTGGTATTTATACCAAGAGGTCCATCCACAAACAAGCCATTTTAAGTCACCCCCGCTGATAATCTTCCCTCTAATCTTCTTAAGGGTTGGTTGAATGAAGACGTTGTCGATCGTGTCCGAAATCCATCCTCCTTTTGAGATGTTCAGACCTGCCTCTCTTTTATTAAGCCGATTCCATCATTTGACTCTTGTACCGGCAGTTGCTGCTATAAATTACACGTGACAAATTCCAGTTTGATTCTATGGTTATGTTCATTTATATGGTTGAAAATAGCAGAGTTCTGTTGTCCATACCTAACTGACCGTTTGTGTTGTATTAATCTCTGGGGAAGGGATTTACCTGTAAACCCTCCGATGTAAGATTGGTCACAGTCCTGGCATGGGATTTCGTTATACCCCAGAGTCCTTTGGAGATGTCTTTTGTTGGACGTTAATCAGGATTTGGCTAAGGTGTTTGGGTAAGTAATACAAAAGGGTTCGATTTTCCGAGGGGGTTGGTTATTCTCTTAATCGGTCCAGGTGGGGAATTATTTTTTATTATTGTTGGTTGATCTCTGGTCTTGTCTTTAGGGGGTCGGTAGAAAATTACGTAGCTTTGTGAATTGCTTTTCTCAAATTATATGGTCAGGATATTTTTAAAGACGAAAGTTGCTTGCGAATTAGTTCAAATTCTTTTCAGGAATTCTGGGGAACAAATTCGTAAGGCTCTTAAGAATAAGTTTACTAGCTACACCTTTTTTATTTTGATAGAATGTCATGATAGCTAAAAGTAGTGAATGTATGAAAGTGAGAACGTTGGTTTTCGGTATATGGTTAAATTTGTATTCTGTCGTATCTCTGATTATTAAAACATCAAGAAAAGGAATTTTGTTGTCTGTTTCCCATTCAACTTTAAATTTGATGCTGGGCACTAATGTGTTTAATTTCAAGAGGAATTCATTGAAATTGCCCCACCTATTATCCCAAAATGTTAGGATATCATCCACGTATCTCATCCACAGCATGTTTTTGGGTTTTATTGCATTTATTACTGTAGTTTCAAAGTATTCCATGTACAGATTGGCTAGAACAGGACTTAAAAGGACTACCCATACTACACCCGAATTTTTGCTTGTAGAATGATTCCCCGAATGAAAATACGTTATTAGATGCACATAATTCAACTAGCTTATTATTTTGTCAAGCGCGCCAATGGGAAATGATCTGAATAGGGGGATAATTTTACCCTTAAAAACTGAAGAACGTCCTGTACTGGTACTTTAGTGAACAAGGAATCTACATCAAGGCTTAAAAGTTTTATGTTGTGAAGTATATGTTGCTTCTCTGAATTGTGACAAAAATCTTCCGAATGTTTAATGTGACTGGGAGAAAAAGTGCCTAAAAAAAGGGGAAAAGGAGGCCAGCTAAACCATTTAGAAATTTGTAATTGAAAGCACCGCACATGAAACGATGGGTCTGAATGGAAAGATTGTCTTTGTGAGTTTTGGGAAGGCCATAAAAATAGGGTAATTTAGGATTATTACTTTAAATTTCTAATAGTTCAAATACTTTTTCTTTTTGTCTTTGCCAATTAATCTTACTTTCCGAAAAAATTCTGTGGGAACGTTTTGGAGGGGATTTTCGTCAGTTTTTCGTATGTGTGTGTCGCGAAGGAGCTGGTTGATTTTGTCAAGGTAGAAGTCTTTGTCCATTATTACGATTTTGCCGTCTTTGTCGGATCTACTTATTATAACATCTAACTTTTTTAGCGAGTGGATGGCTATCATGAAATCTGCGGGGAACAGGATATTTCTTATGTAAGTCAGTTAAAGCATTTAGTAACACTCCTTTTAAACATATCTCTTCACGGTTGTAGTTTTTGTCAGATATGAATTTTATCAAAAGCCACTATGAAGTCTAGGTGTTTTTGCGGTCTGGATAAGGGCAAAGGATAAGCCTAAATTTAAAACTAAAGTTGATTTACAGTAAGGGGGGTGTTGGATAAGTTTAAAACTTTGTCTTGTTGCTCAAGATTATTCCATGCACTATTGTCTATTAGGTTATTTAACTTGCGTAGAAGTCTGTTGGAATGAGTCACGCTATTATAGGCAGCAATGTCGGAACAGAATGAAATCAGATACCTGTATATGTGGTCCGTAGTGAGGAAGCGAAGATTAGACTGGGTTCCATATATCACTCTGCGTAGTACGAAGATGTCGTTTTTCGTATCGGTGATTCTTTTCCTCCAGGAAAATCTTGTGTGAGAGAGGGAAGGGGTCCGATTGCAGACGTCCATCTCCCGAATCCGTACATTTGGTTTTGGTAAGTACTTGTTTCTTTGAGGCATTCTTTCTAAAAAGTTTTTTGGGTTTTTGGTTTTATTTTCAGCCGGTGTAGTCTGATCAGTTTTTTTCTTTTCAAACTTGCGAAAAATTGGCTTGACTTCTGGAAGGTGAGTGAATAATCCTGGAAAGGCGGTTGAATTCCATAATGGGCCTGAAAATGACTGGTAAAAATGTTCTGTAACAACAGAGTTCCATCTAATAAAAGGAGCCCATAAAAACACCTGTTCTAGCCAATCTGTACATGGAATACTTTGAAACTACAGTAAAAATAAAATGCAATAAAAATCCCAAAAACATGCTGTGGAATGAGATACGTGGATGATATCCTAACATTTTGGGGATAATAGGTGGGGCAATTTCAATGAATTCCTCTTGAAATTAAAAACACATTAGTGCCCAGCATCAAATTTAAAGTTGAATGGGAAACAGACAACAAAATTCCTTTTCTTGATGTTTTAATAATCAGAGATACGACAGAATACAAATTTACCATATACCGAAAACCAACGTTTCTCACTTTCATACATTCACTACTTTTAGCTATCATGACATTTCTATCAAAATAGGTGTAGCTAGTAACTTATTCTTAAGAGCCTTACGAATTTGTTCCCCAGAATTCCTGGAAAAAGAATTTGAACTAATTCGCAAGCAACTTTCGTCTTTAAAATATCCTGACCATATAATTGAGAAAGCAATTCACAAAGCTAACGTAATTTTCTACCGACCCCCTAAAGACAAGACCAGAGATACACCCAACAATAAAATAATAATTCCCCACCTGGACACGATTAAGAGAATAACCAACCCCCTCGGAAAATCGAACCCTTTTGTATTTACGTTACCCAAACACCTTAGCCAATCCCTGATTAACGTCCAACAAAAAGACATCTACCAAAGGACTCTGGGGTATACGAAATCCCATGCCAGGACTGTGACCAATCTTACATCGGAATTTACAGGTAAATCCCTTCCCCAGAGATTAATACAACACAAACGGTCAGTTAGGTATGGACAACAGAACTCTGCTATTTTCAACCATATAAATGAACATAACCATAGAATCAACTGGAATTTGTCACGTGTAATTTATAGCAGCAACTGCCGGTACAAGAGTCAAATGATGGAATCGGCCTTAATAAAAGAGAGGCAGGTAATGAACATCTCAAAAGGAGGATGGATTTCGGACACGATCGACAACGTCTCATTCAACCAACCCTTAAGAAGATTAGAGGAAGATTATCAGCGGGGGTGACTTAAAATATTGTTGTGGATGGACCTCTTGGTATAAATACCACCTTTTCTGTGAACTTTTCTCATTCATACTACCTGAAGAGGGAGACAGCAGTCTCTGAAATATAGTACTTTTTCTCTATTTTGGTGTTTTTATGGGCTCCTTTTATTATATATATATATATATATAGATATATATATATATATATATATATATATATATAAATCGACAGTAACTGAATTAATTGAAACAGTTGATAGTGCCAGTACCATAATACGATTTGCTCTCTCTCTCTCTCTCTCTCTCTCTCTTTCTCATCCCTATGCCCTATATATATATATATAGTATATATATATATATAATATATATATATATATATATATATATATATATATATATATAATATATATATATATAATATATATATATTAGAGAGAGAGAGAGAGAGAGAGAGAGAGAGAGAGAGAGAGAGTTACACCCCAAAAAATGTAAATTAGCCCAGAAAGTATCCGCCCATTGATGACGTCATGCAACATCCCGTGAGTGCGATTGTGACAGATGGCGGCCTCTGGCAACGAGCAGAACACAAATCAGGACGGAGGAGGAGGAGGAGGAGGAGGAGGAGGACAATATGGACCGAAATTGGAATTCACTTTTCATCGGAATCAGTCCGACCCGGGGCCCCATTCCAATTCCCGGTTCCGGAAAAGAGATGGGGAGCCATGTTACCGTGGCTCAATTATGGCCGCATTTACATAGAAATGAAACGGGACGGAGATAAACAATATTTACAAGCTATCAAACAAAATGGCCAGGAGCTGCTAGCTTCCTAAAAGGCGAGCTCTCTCTCTCTCTCTCTTCTCTCTCTCTCTCTCTCTCTCTCTCTCTCCAGTTACAATAGCCATACCTCAACCTGGCTATCTATCTCTACGTGGAGGACTTGCATTCAGTAACAACAGATAAGTAACACCCTCTCTCTCTCTCTCTCTCTCTCTCTCTCTCTCTCTCTCTCTCTCTCTCTCTCTCTCCTCATTGAAATGGGTACCATATTTCCACCAGGAATGATATTAAGTGGTTTTAATCCACGGTCACATATTTTGTAAAAAAAAATGATGAAATCAAATTAATAAAGTTATTCTTAAAGGTCTTTATTGTAACTATTTAATTTGCGTTTCAAGGTATATATTCTTTTATACCTTTAATGCTTCACAATTTGCGAAATACATTTCATTCCAACAAACATTCTACAATAGAACTTGTACTCAACGATCCCACCTCTATTATATACTATATTTCTACAGCAGTTCCCAGTCCACACAAACAAAGATGCAATTCGCTGTTTTCGACGTTTAATTACAGTGTCCAGTGTAAACTGGTCAAGAGGACAAGAGACGGAAAAATCCCCAATCATTCAAAAACAGCTGTTCTTCCTTACGCGTTTATTGACCAGGAACTATAGCTTTAAAAAGGTCTCGTGTTCTGCAGAGTGCTCGACTTTCATCCTTGTTAAAGGACAGGACCATGACATTTCATTCGATCCAATTGAATATCGCCAGATTAAGAGGAGATATTCATTTCCATTTTTTTTTAATATCGCCTGATTAAGTGTAATCCCAGAGGTATTTATTTTAAATTTGTTTTAATACGAATGGACACCACAGTCGATATCATGGGCTTGTTTAGCTTTGACCTTTGACCTTAAAGCAAATAAAACTTAGGAAAGAGTATTTCTATCAGTATCATAAGAGAGTGCCAGAATATTAATAACGTCTAAAGTTCCACCAAACAATCTGATAAAATATAATAAATATATGATAAGAATCTTCGAAAAACTCTCTCTCTCTCTCTCTCTCTCTCTCTCTCGTTAAAGCACTCGACGTCTGAGTGAAGCAAACCCTCCCCCCCCCCCCAACAAAAAAGCAAAAACAAAAATCTTCGAGAGAAGAAGCAAACGGAACAGGTTCATCAAGAGAGCCCCCGAGAAAGTTAACCGAAAATGAAACTGAAATGAACCAGCAATTAACCCGGGGAAACTAACTCCAATTAACCGGAAAATGAACTGTTCTGCAGAGTGCTCGACTTTCATCCTTGTTAAAGGACAGGACCATGACATTTCATTCGATCCAATTGAATATCGCCAGATTAAGAGGAGATATTCATTTCCATTTTTTTTAATATCGCCTGATTAAGTGTAATCCCAGAGGTATTTATTTTAAATTTTGTTTTAATACGAATGGACACCACAGTCGATATCATGGCTTGTTTTAGCTTTGACCTTTGACCTTAAAGCAAATAAACTTAGGAAAGAGTATTTCTATCAGTATCATAAGAGAGTGCCAGAATATTAATAAAGTCTAAAGTTCCACCAAACAATCTGATAAAATATAATAAATATATGATAAGAAATCTTCGAAAAACTCTCTCTCTCTCTCTCTCTCTCTCTCTCTCTCGTTAAAGCACTCGACGTCTGAGTGAAGCAAACCCTCCCCCCCCCCAACAAAAAAGCAAAAAATCTTCGAGAGAGAAGAAACGGAACAAGGTTCATCAAGAGAGCCCCCGAGAAAGCTAACCGAAAATGAACTGAAATGAACCAGCAATTAACCCGGGGAAACTAACTCCAATTAACCGGAAAATGAACTGTCATTAAGTGGGAAAGAGAGAGAGAAAAAAAAGTAGGAAGAAGCAGATAATACGCGAGAGGGAACGAAACTTTTCTGGAGAAAGGAAACGGGAGAATATGGATGATCCGGTCAAGAAAAGGATGAGACGGCGGACAATAGATTAAAATTAAACGTCGAACTCAAGAAATGGTAAGTAATTACAAACGCGAAGAAAATGTGAAGGATTGAAACGGAATTCTGAGATGAAATAAAACGAAGGAAAAAGAAACTGGAACCGAATTAAACTGGACTGTATCGAGACAGGGCAGAATTTGATGATGATAATAATAATTATAGTAATAACCGTGAGGAAATCGAAAGACAGACGAAAGTGGGAAAAAGGAAGACGCTGATAACAGGTTCATAATAAACTGGAAGTGGAGAGAGAGAGAGAGAGAGAGAGAGAGAGAGAGAGAGAGAGAGACTTTCAAGGTCTTCACAGATGGGAGAAAGGGAGAGACTACAGAATGGGAGTTATATCCTAGAGAGAGAGAGAGAGAGAGAGAGAGAGAGAGAGAGAGAGAGAGAAGCACATAAAAACTGACGAACTCTTAATAGCGGAGATTAAAACGTAACGACCACAAGTAACGAATAGGAACCACCCTGCCACCCCCCCCCCCGCAAAAAAATTAGATTATATTCATAGAAAAACGAATGGACAGACCTCATTCAAAAAAGAAATCCAACAAAACATATTCTCTCTCTCTCTCTCTCTCTCTCTCTCTCTCTCTCTCTCTCTCTCTCTCTCTCTCTGTCCGTGAGGAAATTCGCGTGAGATAAAGATAAAAAGCAACAGGATGCCGAGGCTTTAAAAAAGATATGAGAGAGAGAGAGAGAGAGAGAGAGAGAGAGAGATTTATGAGGAATGAGAAGGGATTCCCGAGATATAAATAAAAATTCGATGAAAAGGGGAGGAGCAGGAAGGTAAGAAGTAAGATGATGATGATGATGATGGATTAAGATAAAAAAAAGAAGAAAGTGAAATATGGACTAAGAGGGGAAAAGAAGAGAGTTCAAAGCGAGGTAGAAACGGAGGGTGATGATGATGGAATAAATGGGAAAAAGAAGAAAGTTGAAAGGGATAGTGGTGATGATGGAATAAATGGGAAAAATAAGAGAGACTAACGGATTAAATAGAAAAGAGAATAAAGTTGAAAGGGATGAGAATGATGGAATAACTGATAAAGAAGAAAGACCAACGGATTAAATTGAAAAAGAATAAAGATGAAAGGGATGATGATGATCGAATAAATAGGAAAAAGAAGAAAGTCTAACGGATCGAATGGAAAAGATAGTAAAGTTAAAAGTGAGGTAGAAAGGGATAATGAGGATCCAGTAAATGGAGAAAGAAGAAAGCTCGAAGTGAAGTAGAAAGGAATAATGATGATGGGGTAGAAGGATAAATTATGATAGGATTAAGGCGCGAGGGGCAGTCAGAAGAAAGTATAAAGATAATAGATAATACAGAAATTATATAATAATGAAAATTAATAAGACAATGCATACGAAAATATATAATAATATTATATAATAATATAGAGACAACGAAAAGGGCCTTAAAACAGGTGAATGAAAGAGGAAACAATAATAGGATACTCGAGAATCAAAGAATACAGGAGGAGGAGGAGGAGGAGGAGGAGGAGGAGGAGGAGGAATAAAGATAAGAGAGCAGGAGGATGTGAGTGAGAAGACAGGAGAGGATAAGAGGCAGATGGAGGAGGAGGAAGAATAAAGATAAGAGAGCAGGAGGATGTGAGTGAGAAGACAGGAAAGGATAAGAGGCAGATGGAGGAGGAAGAGGAGGAGGAGGAAGAATAAAGATAAGAGAGCAGAGGTATGTGAGTGAAAAGACAGGAGAGGATAAGAGCAGATGGAGGAGAGGAAGGAAGTAAAGATAAAGAGAGCAGGAGGATGTGAGTGAGAAGACAGGAAAGGATAAGAGGCAGATGGAGGAGGAAGAGGAGGAGGAGGAAGAATAAAGATAAGAGAGCAGGAGGATGTGAGTGAGAAGACAGGAGAGGATAAGAGGCAGATGGGAGGAGGAAGAATAGATAAGGAGGAGCAGGAGGATGTGAGTGAGAAGACAGGGAAAGGATAAGAGGCAGAGGAAGGAGGGAAGAGGAGGAGGAGTGGAAGAATTAAAAGATAAGAGAGCAGGAGGATGTGAGTGAGAAAGGGACAGGAGAGGATAAAGGCAGGATGAGGAGGAGGAGGAGGAGGAAGAATAAAGATAGACCAGGAGGATGTGAGTGAGAAGACAGAGATGGATAAGAGGCAGATGGAGGAGGAGGAGGAGGAGGAGGAGGAGGAGGAGCAGAAAGAAAGAAATGAGACCAGGAGGACGTACTAGATATGTGGATGAGAAGACAAGATAGGATGAGAGGCTGTGAAGGAGAGGCAGATGGAGGAGGAGGAGGAGGAGGAGGAGGAGGAGGAGGAGGAGGAGGAGGAGGAGGGGAGGGGACAGGGACTCCTCAGACCCCCCCAATCTATTATTCATGGCCGAGACTGAAAGATAGCAGGCCGGCCATTAGATCTTATCAAGGGGGCGATCGATTCACACACCAGCTGACTCATCCCTCTCGTCGCATGCAACAGCTATCACCGCCTATATATATCTGAAGGCCGAGGCACTCGCGAAGAGTGGGCGGGTGGGCGCCTCGAGGGTGACTAGTGACTACCTTCGAGGAGTAATCATAAGGACGACTGCTTTTTACCAAGGTTATATAGGTATAGTATATTACGATTTAAAAATCGTGATATCTCTCTCTCTCTCTCTCTCTCTCTCTCTCTCTGTCAGCAATTAAAGATGGCTGTAAAAGCTGACAGATATCATACTCAGATGTCTCTACAGCTAATGACATAATACTCAGAGGAGAGTAAGGACGGCGTTCTTAGGTAGCCAAAAAATCTGAGGGAATAAGAATTAGGGATGATGGAAATTAAAATGAATAAAAAATAGGTATAACGAAAATTAGAAGACCAATTTAACTCCTTACAAGTCTGGAAAACAAGAGGTAAGGAGAGAATTCCAAATGAGTGATATAGTCATAAAAAAAAATAAGTTACTGACTACATCTGCTTTCCGAGCAAAATAAGTCAACTTTGACATCCGTTGATCTCCAAAAAGTGAACAAACAACACCATCTTTATTGAAGACTAGGAAAAAAAATACGCCCTCCAAAAATAACTCTTAACTATTCCAAAGATGTACGTTTGCTATACTCACCAAAAACATCATTCTTAACATACGGACAATTTTTTTAGTCCATAAAATACAAATTACAGAAAAAATATAAGGTCCATTTCCAAAATAAGCTGTAATCTAACAAGGCGTGATCCGACCTCAAACTTACTCGGACGCGTGCTAAAACCTACAGTCAAAGCGCGCGTTGTTTCACCAACAAAAATTAAAATAAATATGCTGTTTTATTAGAAATAATTGTCCCGCGCCGCTTAACACACACATTGTTTGTTTTTTGACATTTTTGTTCTAATAAATAAATCATAAAAGTCCCATTCTAAAATTCCTGTACCTTTAAGTCAAGGCAAAACACCTTTTGCAGACCTTTTTTTAGGCTTTTCCAACAAGAACAACAACAAAAACAATAACAACAACAACAAAAATAACAATAACAACAAAAACTAGGGATTTTGTAGGCTTACTCCCCGAGTAAGCGATAAAAATGAGAGAAACACGGTAAATAAACAAAACATCCTACTTGACAATAACAAACCAGAGAGCTAGAAAAAAAAAACGAGATTAACAATACAGATTGGAGTGATAAAAACCTATGGGGGGGAGGAGGGAAGAGGGAGGGGGAGGTACACAAGCCCATTTAAACGGTCTTTACAGTAGCGCAGTTATACATCACATCAAGTCCGACGACCAAGCGAGGTCCGGCGCACATAATTCAGCTGTAATCACACCGTAATCACGCCCCCATTTTGCCAGGCAATGAAAAATGGGCGGACGTGTCCATTACTCATTTCGCGACCGTTTGCATCACTCTCTCTCTCTCTCTCTCTCTCTAGGCGAGTCGAATCGGGTACGAGGTGCGTCTTTTTTTTCCACATACGAGCTGTAGCTTCCATTTTCCCATTAAAATGTCCTGTACTATAGTAGATTCACATCACCCGTGCATCTGATGTCTAGGCCAGTCCCTTACGGCGCTCATGATCGGCTGCTGATATGCCAATCACACGGCTGGAAACTCTCCTCAGTCTCTCTCTCGAGTTCACATAGGTAGGACGCATGTTCCACCTCTCCTGGGGATATTTTCAAAGACGTATCCCTCAGGAGAGTTGGAACATACATCCTGCCTATGTGAACTTTCTCTCGAGAGAGAGACTGAGAGTTTCCAGCCCTGTCATTGGCTTATCAAAAGCCAATCAGGAGCGTCGTAAGGGACCGGCCTAGACATCAGATGCACGGTTGATGTGAAGCTACTATGGCATTTTCCAATAAAGATATGGCCTGTACAAGCCTTTTTTTCAATAAAGATATGGCCTGTACTGGCCCTTTTCAAATAAAGATACAGAACAGCTTTTCTTTTATACAGATAAGGCCTGAACCAGCCTTTTTTTTTTCTTATAAGGATAAGGCCTGTATCAGCTTTTTTTTCATGTCTATGGCCTGTACTAGCATTTTTTTTCTTATAAGGATAAGGCCTGTACCAGCATTTTTTCCTTATGAGGATAAGGCCTAAACCAGCATTTTTTTTTTCTTATAAGGATAACGCCTGCACCAGCATTTTTTCTTATTAGGATAAAGCCTGAACCAGCCTCTTTTTCCTTATAAGGATAAGGGCTGTACCAGCATTTTTCCATAAGTATTCGACTTTAGACAGCCTTTTTTATAAGGATTCGACCTGTACCAGCCCTTTTTCCATAAGGATTCAACTTGTACCAGTCTTTTTTCTTTTAAGGATTAGACCTTACACGTCCTTTTTTCCCATAAGGGTTCGACCTAAGACAGCCTTTTTTTTCCATAAAGCTACAGCCTGTAACAGCTTTTTTTCTATATATAGATATAGCTTGTAAAAAAAAAAAAACCTGTTCCAGTCTCCTTTTTTCACAAGATACTGCACTATTTTTTTTTTTTTTTTTTTTTTTTTTTTTTTTTTTTTTAGATACGAATTGTACCCTTTTCCTTATGGGTACGACCCACGACATCCCATGTTCATTACATTATGACCTATAATGACCTATAACACCCCATTCCTTTACAGGTACGACCTACAACATTCCTTTTCCATTACGTTACGTCCTACAACAGCCCTCTTCCTTATAAGTACAACTCGCATCAACCGTTTTCCCTAAAGGACCGACCTATAACAGTCCCGTTTTTAAAAAGTATAATAGATTTATTTCATGCTTATACCAAATCTTTACATGATTATGACATACATTTACGACAAAATTTTAATCGTTTTTAAGTTCGCGACATCCGAACAATTCCTTTTTTCCTTTTTTTTTTCCAAAGGGATATGAATCCGCTACAACGCACGAGGATTTAGTTCAATAAAAGGGTTTGGTGGACTCTTTTTTTTTTTTTTTTTTATTGGGGGGGGGGGGGTTATATTCTCTCCCGTGCTGAAAAATATGAGTTTTCAAATCATCCATCACCGTATTCGAATCAAGTCCGCCGACCGAACAAATTCATTACGAATCAAAATGACTTTCTCGATATGTCTGTCACTCTCGGATTTCGAGCGAATATATATATATATATATATATATATATATATCTATATATATATATATATATATATATATATATATATATATATATATATATATATATATATATATATATATATATATATATATATAGAGAGAGAGAGAGAGAGAGAGAGAGAGAGAGAGAGAGAGAGAGAGAGAGAGAATCCATCCCTGAAAATAAAAGTTTGACGCAGAGTTCAAACCTGTTTTCAAAACAACGGCTCAAGAGACTAAAGATAGCTTTAGATATTCTCTCTCTCTCTCTCTCTCTCTCTCTCTCTCTCTCCTCGTCGTCGTCGTCGTCTTTGACCCCGCCGTACACGATCTTCCTCCGATAAAGAGAATGAAAAAATGAAACACTTGAGTTATCTAGAAAAGTTCAAATACCTTTCGTGGTAATTTATTAAAAGCGTCGTCGAGGAAGCTGGGTTTTGCAAAAAAAAAAAATAAATTAAAAACGATTGTAATTTTAAAATTATAAGCGGTTGTACCTTATTTTACCCGAAATATACAAAACAAACATGAAAACTTAAATTGTCACATATCAAAATAGACACTAATCAACAACAGAAAACTGAAAAAGATTTGAAGGTGAGTGTATGTGTATGTATACGTGCTTACCTATCTGTTTGTTTGTCCAGCGCATGCGCGCTTGTAGACGACAACACAGGAAAGGTAACCTCATTATCTGACCCCGAGAAATTTACTTCAATCCTGGAGCAAAGAAACATGTACGAGCGTTTGTTTGTTTGTTTGTTTGTTGTTTGTTTGTTTGTTTGTTTGTTTGCTTGCTTTCTTGCTTGCTTGCTTGTACGAGTTTGTGGTGACAACAAAAGCACCCCATTATGTGACCTCCAAAAGAAACTTCAACCTTAGTGAAAAGAAAGGCCTCTATTTTTTTCTTTTTTTTTTTAAACATGTCTCCGTTTCAGAAAGAACGACAGACCTCATAAAATATTTATGCTTCTCGTGTAGAGAGAGAGAGAGAGAGAGAGAGAGAGAGAGAGAGAGAGAGAGGCTTAAAGATAACCTGACCATAATATAATAAACATCAAAACCACAATGAGAGAGAGAGAGAGAGAACGAGAGAGAGATTTTAAAGATAAATCTACCTTTACTATAACATACATTAAAAGAAAGAGAGAGAGAGAGAGAGAGAGACGAGAGAGATGAGAGAGAGAGAGAGAGAGAGAGAGAGAGTTTTAAAGATAACCTGATCATAATATAAATACATCAAAACCACAAAAGAGAGAGAGAGAGAGAGAGAGAGAGAGAGAGAGACCTTACCTTACCTTACAAGACCTTACATCTTGTTCGGGTTGCCCCAGGTCCCTCAGTGTGAGGCACCTCTAATGTCTACCAGAGTTTTGGCTAGTACATCTTCCGGTATATTTTGCATCTTCCAATCTTGGATGGTCTGGGATGCAGTTAGATATTTGTCGAGCTTATTCTTAAACACAATCTACGCTCACTCCCTGATATATTCCTCAGATGAGCTCGGCAAACGCATGAATAGACGCTGCATTATCGATGCTGGTACGTAGTGGATTAATGTCCTGTGTGCTTTCCCTTATTTTTCCTGGTATAGTTTTGGGGGCACTATTAATCTACCTCGCTTGCTCTTTCTGATACTTTAGTTCCATGATATTTTTCTGCTATTCCTTCTATCTGTTTCCATGCCTGAATTATCATGTAGCGTTCTCTTCTCCTTTCTAGACTATATAATTTTAAGAATTGTAGTCTTTCCCAGTAGTCAAGTCTTTAACTTCATTCTATTCTAGCTGTAAAGGACCCTTTGTACACTCCTCTATTGTGCAATATCCTTTTGATAGTGTGGGTACCATATCATATTTGCAATATTCAAGTGGACTACGAACATATGTTTTATAAAGCATAATCATGTGTTCAGCTTTTTCTGTTTAGTGGCCGTAACAACATTCCCATTTTTGCTTTACATTTTGCCAACAGAGTTGCTATTGATCATTGCATAACATGTTCCTATTCATCATCACACCAAGGTCTTTAACTGCTTCCTTATTTGTGATTGTCTCATTATTAGGTTCCCCTTATATGCATATAGCTTCTTTCTCGTCTCCATAATTATGATTCAAATTTATCAGAGTTAAATACCATCCTATTACCCTCTGCCCAATCATATACTTGTTAAGGTCTCTTGTAGAGCGTTCCTATCTTCATCAAAAGTAATTTCTCTACTTATTCGTGTCATCTGCGAAACTACTCCCTACCGAATCCTTAACATTATGTCTATGTCTTCAATCATAAAATAACAAACAGTATTGCAGCTAACACCGTACCTTGCCGGCACACCGGATTATTTACCTTGGCTTCATCCGATTTCTCGTCGTATTGCAATAACTATCTGTTTTCTGTTGTGTAAAAATTCTTTTAACCATCTTCCTACTTTTATCCACGATATTGGTGTTTCTAATTTTCTTCGCTAAATATTATGGTCTACTTTATCAAAAGCTTTTGCAAAGTCTAAATAAACCACATCTGTTTCATTTCCGCTTTTCATGATTTTTGAATATGTTCTCACGGTGGACTAACAGTTGGGTTGGTGTACTTTTTCCGGGTACGAAACCAGTTGTTCCGTCCTTTTTAAACAAATTATTTTTTATAAATGTTTTCATAATATTTTTCTTCATTACCCTTTCATACACTTTCATAATATGTGATGTTAGACTCACAGGCCTATAATTACTTGCCTCTAGTCTTGATCCACTTTGAAAGTAGGGGTAATATATGCTAATTTGTGCTCATCATAAATCTTGCCTGTATCTACACTTTGTCTTAATAATATTGCAAGTGGCTTTGCGATAGAATGAACTACTTTCTTAACAAAATGCAGGAATTCCATCATTTTTTTTTTTTGGCCCCCCCCCCCCATGCAGCAGCTCCCCCCCATTTTAATTTCATTAATAGCCTGCACAATATCAGCTTCATTAACATCTATGTCAGCTAAATATTCACTATTTTTTCATCCCTTACTTCTATATCATTATCTTCATTATCTATTCTAGGGTGAATTCTCTCTTATATCGTTCTGCCAGTATGTTGCAAATTTCCTTTTTTTCATTCGTTAATCTCCCTTCAATTCTAGAGGGCCTATTTCTATTCTCTTTTATTCATCTTCTTCGCATATGAGTATAATAGTTTGGGAATTTTGCTTGGATATTTAATAGGGTTTTTTTCTTCCAAGTCCCGTTTTCATTTTCTTTGCTTGTATAATCTTTTGTTCTGCATTTTCTATCTACTTTTTAGTTCTATAACCTTTCCATGCATTTTTTTTTTTTTTTTTGCTAGGACCTTTTTTTCCACTTTCTAATTTTCTGGAACAAGATCCTTCTGTCTCTTGGTATGCATGACTGATGTTTACTTTCTTCTTCGGTTATATTTATACCACTATTTTCTCTAATATTTTATATAATATCTCCGTATTTACCTTATGTCATCACTTACGAAAATATTATCCCAATCTTTGTTTAATTCTTCATTTATTTCTGACCATTTTGAATTTTATACTGTAGAAGTTGTATTTTCCATATCCTTCCAACTTTTTCATTCTTGCTTATCTCTGTTTCACTTGCTTTGGAATGGACTGTTAATTCTATGACATTATGGTCTGAAATACTCGCATTATAAACTATTATTTCTTTAACATAATCATCTCGTTCACAAATACTAGGTCTAAAGTATTTTCCTTTCTTGTGGCAGGTGATTTATTGTTGAATGTTGTATTCTAGTAGCATATCTAATAGCTTTTGCGAATTGCCTCTTATCTTCTGCACTACTATTACTCTCTTTTTTATATGTATAAGTACATATAAAAGAGAGAGAGAGAGAGAGAGAGAGAGAGAGAGAGAGATGAGAGAAGAGAGAGAGAGAGAGAGAGAGAGAGAGTTTTAAAGATAGCTGGCCATAATACAACAAAATCAAAACCACAGAGAGAGAGAGACAGAGAGATTTTAATGATAAAACTACCTTTAAAATAACATACATTAAAATAGAGAGAGAAAGAGAGAAGAGAATTTAAAGATAGACAGGCCATAATATAACAAACATCAAAATCACAGAGAGAGAGAGAGAGAGAGAGAGAGAGAGAGAGAGAGAGAGAGAGAGAGAGAGATTTTTATATTTTAAAGATTAAACTACCTTTGATGTAACAAACATTAAAAGAGAGAGAGAGAGAGAGAGAGAGAGAGAGAGAGAGCACCCACATCATGAATATACCACTAATGAACGTGTCTCTGAGTAACGCAAAAGCTGCCTTGCTGATTGCTCAGGTCTGGTTCAAGTTAGAAGGTGCAAAAAACGAAATTACTCAGGACGCAAAATAAAACACATCATTAATAGATGAGTTTCTTCAGATCATTATTATTATTATTATTATTATTATTATTATTATTATTATTATTATTATTATTATTATAGAAACAGAATTTACATATTATTATTATTATTATTATTATTATTATTATTATTATTATTATTATTATTGATTATAGAAACAGAAAATTTACTTATTATTATTATTATTATTATTATTATTATTATTATTATTATTATTATTATTATTATTATTATATAAACAGAAGTTTTACATATTATTATTATTATTTATATTATTATTATTATTATTATTATTATTATTATTTTATTATTATTATTATATTATACGCATATATTTTCTATTTTTATATTTACTATTACTATCATTATTAGTATTATATGTATAGTAATAGAACATAAAAATTTCCCATTCTTAATTACAATACGCAACAAAAACCTTTCATCGTCCAGATATGGCTAAACAAAAAATAAAATAGATTCTTCACGGTGAAGAAATCGAGTCAGGTACAGCAGCCCTAA
>NC_087209.1:5142568-5155068 GCF_015104395.2 Macrobrachium nipponense | reverse complement strand
CCGACCTCCTTCTTCTCGCACGAAGAAAGAGAGAGAGAGAGAGAGAGAGAGAGAGAGAGAGAGAGAGAGAGAGAGAGAGAGTCCCTTTTATAACTTCATCTCTATGACTTTTAACCTTTCATTCCAGGCCGTAAAATACCTCGACAATGTGCTTCCTCAGCCAAGGCATTATTTCCAGTTTCAATTTGCGCGTCTCAAAGCCGTGTGTGTACCGGGTGGTGGCCTCCCAGAGATGGAGCAAGAGGAGAATCTTCTCTCCACTATTTAGTATTTCAATTTTAATTTGTGTGATTCTGTATTTTTGGTATTCAATTTTTAATTTGAGTAATTTTATCTTTTTAATTTGAAATTTGATTAATTTTATTCTATTTTATTAATATGTAAATTTTAATTTGGGTTTTTTTAGTAATTTAAATTTAATTTTAATGAGTAATATTTTTATTTAATTTGAAATTTGATTGATTTTATTGTATTTATTTTCTTAGCATGTAAATTTTAATTTGAGGGTTTTTAAAATTTTTTTAGTAGCTTAATTTCAATTTGAAGTATTTTATTCCTTTATTTTTTGTATTTCAATTTAAATCTGATGAATATTTTTCTTATTTTTTTAGTATTTAAATCTTAAATTGAGTGGTTATTTTTTATTGTTTTTTTAGTGTTTAAATTTTAATTTGAATGATTTTATTTTTATTAATTTTTTATCTTTTTTTTTAGGAATGGAATATAGAATTTAGCTCGGCGGCCAAGCGCTGGGACCTACGAGGTCACTCAGCGCTGAAAGGGATACTGAGAGTGGCTTACTTCAGGAATAAAAAATTTTTTTTTCTTATTTTCAGTATGGTGCTTTTATATACTTTCGTTTTATTACCGTGAATTTGTCTTCATTTATTCATTTTAAGTTACGAACGTCAATTTTGTAATCCAGACATTTTTTCATTCAATATTCAGTAAGAGAAATAACTTTTTTTATCATAAATTTTTTATTTTATAATAAATTTTTCATTTATACATTTTTCACATCAGAACTCCGGTTGAGAATGCTACTTGTAGAACAGTTTAATTATTTCATCGTTAAGATTTCTATTCAGATACCTTCTACATTTATGTACCAATTTCTGTATCAGCATAATTTAATGCTAATGACATTCCCGACATTCTCATTCAAATTTATCTCGCAAACATAATTTTCCTTTTCATTGCTCATTTTCCATTTCAGTAACTTGGCCTTAACTACAGATCATTAAATTCCGTGCCTGTATTTTCCATTTCACTTCTTTTTTTAATTTTCGTATAATGAGGTCATTTTCACATTTTCATTTGAGTGTAAGAGGCAGCTTTTACATTTTTATTTTTCCATTTTTATTTTCACGTTTTTATCTTCACATAATAAGACGTAATTTTCGCTTGAACATTTCATTCTCTATTTCAGAGCATTTGCTTGCAGCTCGATATATTTTTTAGTTTTCTGTAAAAGAAAACTATTGAGATGGCTATTTTGTCTGTCCGCCGTCAGATCTTCAAAACTACTGAGGCTAGAGGGCTGCAAACTGGCATGTCAATCATCCACCCTCCAATCATAGAACATACCAAATTGCAGCCCTCTAGCCTGAATAGTTTTTATTCTATCTAAGGTTAAAGTTAGCAAGGTCGTGCGGAATAACACAGGCCACCATCGGCCATGAAAAAATTTCATGGGCCGCAGCTGAGAGTTTTATTCATACAGCATTATACGCTGTACAGAAAACTCGATCGCGCCAAAGAAACTAGGACATTTTTTTTTCTTGTTTCCAATTTGGGATACTCTCAGCACCCTTTTCAGCGCTGAATGACCTCGTGGGCCCAAGCGCTTGGCCGTTGGCCTAAATCCTATATTCCATTTAAAAAAAAATAAATAAATAAATATAAAAAAAAAATTACTCAAAATAATGGAAATTCTTACCTTCCATTTTAGATCTTTAATCTTTCTATCATCAGTTAAATAAGTTCTATTTTTGATAATGTCCATCAGTTTCTGAAGTACATAAATTTTCATCCCAACCCCCCCCCCCCCGCCATAAATATAAATACCCATAAACTCAGATTTCCCCCAAAACAAAAAAAAATAAATAAACCCATAAACCTCCCAGATTTCATTGGCGTCATACTTTGCTGCCATCATAGCTTCATACATCATGTCTCAACCATTACGATACTTATCACTATAATTTATATTATTATTATTATTATTATTATTATTATTTTATTATTATTATTATTAGAGAAACACATTCACAGCTTGAAACGGAGAATCGTACCGCTCCTCGAAAAGCTCTCTGATTTAGTTTAATGTTATTATTATTAATTATTATTATTATTATTATTATTATTATTATTATTATTTTTTTTTTTTTTTTTTTTTTTTTTTGCTCTATACAGTCCTCCAATTCGACTGGGTGGTATTATAGTGTGGGGTTCCGGGTTGCATCCTGCCTCCTTAGGAGTCCATCACTTTTCTTACTATGTGTGCCGTTTTCTAGGATCACACTCTTCTGCATCAGTCCTGGAGCTACTTATTATTATTTATTATTATTATTATTATTATATTCTTATATTATTATTATTATTATTATTATTATTATCACTTCATCCATACATATCACATACGGCAACCACAAAAATGAGTCACTAACCACATTAAATAAATAAAAAAAGGGGTCCCCACATAAACCCAAAACGTGACTCAAAATGGAGCCCCAAAAAATAATTGAAATAGAAGTCAAATCGGCCCCCCCTTTCCCCCTCTCCCACCCGCATAAGAGTCCACCCAGTAAAAAAAAACTAATTCCCGAAGCGTTTATCCGGGGAAAGAATTTTAGCTTCTCGCTCTCGGTATTTTTCGGCTGGTTCCAATAATATTTCTCCGATGTCCCATATTTTTGCCGCCATAAAACACTTTTAGAAATCTAATGTCCGATATTTCTAACGCCCCGATCATATTTTTCCACCCCCGGTGTCCCAGCGTTCAGGGGCGTGGGCGGAGTCAATTCTATTTCGGTGTATTGACTGAAAAAAAAAAAAAAAAAAAAAAAAATCTGGCGTCCCAATCCGCTTATCAAGTCGCCCCCACGCCAAACACTCACGAATGTCAGTCAGTCAGGGCGAGACTGACGTAGTTGCCCATACACTGTCATTCGCGTTTTCTTTGCCTGGCAGCAAGAAACTGCCGTTTTCTTTTTATTAATCATTATTCATTCGATAAGATGGATTCAACTAATTTCACCTAAAAGAGGACGAATAAAGAAAATGCCCACATGTAAAAGAATAAACAATAAAAACGAATATAATATTTACAATTTTCATGAAGGCCCAAATATAATAACAATATCATTTTTTTTTTTAAAAAAAAGGTATACTTACACTTACCAAATTCTAAAATATCCATGAAGGCCCAAAAATATAAAAAAAAAAACAAAAAAAAAATTAAAAAAACTAATATTTACACATCAAAATGTAAAGGTCCAATTTTATAAACAAAAATGTTAAACAAAAGCTAATATGGACACTTATTAAAATGTACATATCCATCAAAACCTTCAAAATAAAAACAAACAAAAAATCAGCTTCCTGGCTTTCCCCCTCACTCTCCACTTCCTTACCCTCGCATATCCCGCAACTTCCCCCGAACTGAGTGTGTGCTACGAAGGGCCTCCTCCTCCTCCTCCTCCTCCTCCTCCTTCCTCCTCAGGAGACGCCAACTGAGAGGCCCCTTTACGAAGACACTTTATAAGGACACTTTCTAAGGACACTTTCTAAGGACACTTTCTAAGGGCCCTTTTCAAAGGACACTTCCAGACCTTTCATCTCTCCCTACTTGGAGCAATAACCCTACCGCAGTGGAGCTTTCCATTCTTCAGACTCTTCAATAAATAAATAAACTAAAATTATATATATACACACACAAACATATATAATATAGTTGAATATATGCTTAGATGAAATATGATGCTCAGAAGTCAGAGCACTGTGCTTGTACGAGAGAGAGAGAGAGAGAGAGAGAGAGAGAGAGAGATTCTTTTGAGCATGAAGGGTAATGTTATAAATCATTGTATAGTAGAGAGAGAGAGAGAGAGAGAGAGAGAGAGAGAGAGAGAGAGAGAGAGAGCATGTAGGGAAAAGGTATATATCACAGGAGAGAGAGAGATTGTTTTGAGCAAGAAGGGTAATGGTATATATCACAGGAGTTGAGAGAGAGAGAGAGAGAGAGAGAGAGAGAGAGAGAGAGAGAGAGAGAGAGAGTATTAGCACCTCTGATAAAATGACATGCTACCCAAAGATAATTTTGGTTTCGGGTAAATATCGAAGAAATAGGACTGAATAACTTTTAACATATATTTCATCTCCGCCAATTCTCGATTCACCAAAATGGGGAAGAATTGAAAAATGTCCAGTGGAAAAAATAAAGAAATATGAAGATCTTTTTATGGGAAAAACAAATAAAATAAAGTCACTCTTTCTTTTATAGTTGTTTTGATGATGGGGAAACTAACAATTCTCAACGTACAGTGATAAAAAAAAAACGAAAGCAAGTAATAAAAAGTTATCGTTATATGTGCCCGAATTTAACAATACTGGCTGACCTTTTAAATAATAGTTTTTTTTTAAAGTAAGCAAATAATGCGGAAGGAAACATGGTACAAAATTCAGTCTTTAAACACCAGTTCTAATACTTATTTTTCAAGAAAGAAGAAAGAAGGCCACTAGAACTATAGTAGATTCACATCAACCGTGCATCTGATGTCTAGGCCATTCCCTTACGACGCTCCTGATTGGCTGTTGATAACCTTATCACAGGGCTGGAAATTCTCAGTCTCTCGAGAGAGTTCACATAAGCAGGATGTATCTTCCACCTCTCCTGAGGGATACGTCTTTCAAAGGTATCCCTCAGAAGATGTGGAACATACATCCTGCCAATGTGAACTCTCGAGAGAGAGACTGAGAGTTTCCAGCCCTGTGATTGGCTTATCAACAGCCAAGCAGGAGCGTCATAAGGGACTGGCCTAGACGTCAGATGCACGGTTGATGTGAATCTACTATAGTTAGGGTACGAATACAACAACATAAAGGAACAGAAGGAAGACTGACAAAAATAATAATAATAAAAAAAAACTTTACATACAAGATAAAATGAGCATCCATCCACCTCCCTCTTCATTAAACATGAAACCACATATCCCGAACTTATTCATACCCAGTACACAAAGCCTCAAGAGCATCTTTTTCCCCGATACGCACTACACAAACATCTACCAGCCCGATACCCAGTACATAATCCCCACCAGTCCCAAGCATTTATTTCGATATCGCGTCCAGGAAAGAAAATCATCTTTGTTTTACGGCAGACAAAGGATGCCGGGCATCATACGAGGCATACCGACGCCTTTCATCTTGGCTCTTCCTTGCGCCGTCAAAACATGACGCCCCCCCCCCCCCCTTCTCTTTCCCCAGTCCCATACCCGCGCCCCCCCAGCCCCCCATTTCTTGCAAGTTCTCCATCCCTCTCTCAATAACAATCTCCAGGCAGCAAAAACTTTTTATTTCTTCTTCTTCTTCTTCTTCTCATTACACTAGATTCTCGCTGTTTCATTATTTTAATCATTATTTATTATCATTATTATTATTATTATTATTATTAGTAGTAGTAGTAGTAGTAGTAGTAGTAGTAGTATTCGCTCTATCCTTCAACTAACTAACAGCCTCTCTCATTATTATTATTATTATTATTAATTATTGTTATTATTATTATTATTTTTTTTTTTTGCTCTATCACAGTCCTCCAATTCGACTGGGTGGTATTTATAGTGTGGGGTTCCGGGTTGCATCCTGCCTCCTTAGGAGTCCATCACTTTTCTTACTATGTGTGCCGTTTCTAGGATACACTCTTCTGCATGAGTCCTGGAGCTACTTCAGCCTCTAGTTTTTCTAGATTCCTTTTCAGAGATCTTGGGATCGTGCCTAATGCTCCTATGATTATGGGTACGATTTCCACTGGCATATCCCATATCCTTCTTATTTCTATTTTCAGATCTTGATACTTATCCATTTTTTTTCCCTCTCTTTCCTCTTCAACTCTGGTGTCCCATGGTATTGCGACATCAATCAGTGATACTTTCTTCTTGACTTTGTCAATCAATGTCACGTCTGGTCTGTTTGCACGTATCACCCTATCCGTTTTCTGATACCATAGTCCCAGAGGATCTTTGCCTGATCGTTTTCTATCACTCTTCAGGTTGGTGCTCGTACCACTTATTACTGCAAGGTAGCTGATGTTTCTTGCACAGGCTCCAGTGGAGGGCTTTTGCCACTGAATCATGCCTCTTTTTGTACTGGTTCTGTGCAAGTGCCGGGCATTCACTTGCTATGTGGTTTATGGTTTTCATTTTTCGTATTGCACTTCCTACATATGGGAGAGATGTTATTTTCCGTCTATCGTACTTTGAACATATCTGGTTCTTAGGGCCTGATCCTGTGCCGCTGTTATCATTCCTTCAGTTTCCTTCTTTAGCTCTCCCCTCTGTAGCCATTGCCAATTGTCATCGCTGGCAAGTTCTTTAGTCTGTCTCATGTATTGTCCGTGCATTGGTTTGTTGTGCCAGTCCTCTGTTCTTTCTGTCTTTCTCCTGTCTCTGTATATTTGTGGGTCTTCGTCTACTTTTATTAGTCCTTCTTCCCATGCACTCTTTAGCCACTCGTCTTCACTGGTTTTCAGATATTGCCCCAGTGCTCTGTTTTCGATGTTGACGCAGTCCTCTATCTTAGTAGTCCTCTCCCTCCTTCCTTTCGTGTTATGTATAGTCTGTCCGTATTTGCTCTTGGGTGTAGTGCTTTGTGTATTGTCATATGTTTCCTGGTTTTCTGATCTATGCTGCGGAGTTCTGCCTTCGTCCATTCCACTATTCCTGCGCTGTATCTGATTACTGGCACTGCCCATGTGTTTATGGCTTTTATCATATTTCCGGCGTTGAGTTTTGACTTATGTATCGCCTTGAGTCTCTACATATATTCTTTCCTGATCGTGTCCTTCATCTCTTGGTGTTTTTATATCTCCTCCTTCCATTATTCCCAGGTATTTGTATCCTGTCTCATCTATGTGTTTGATGTTGCTCATCTGGTAGCTTTATCCTTCAGTTCTCGTTACTTTGCCTTTTTGTATGTTGACTAAGGCGCATTTTTCTATTTCCAAACTCCATCCTGATGTCCCAGATACAATCCTTACAGTCTGGATTAGGGTATCTATTTCCTTGATGCTCTTACCATACAGCTTGATGTCGTCCATGAACATCAGATGGTTGATTTTGTTGCCTCTTTTCTTGAGTTGGTACCCGGCATCCATCTTCTGTAGTACTTTTGTCATGGGAATCATGGGCTACTACGAAGAGTAGTAGGGACAGTGAGTCGCCCTGGAAAGATCCTCTCCTGATATTAACCTCTGCTAGTCTTATTCCAGAGCTTGTAAGTATTGTATTCCAGTTGCGCATTGTATTTTTGAGGAAGCTGATGGTATTTTCCTCTGCCCCATATATTTTCAGGCATTCTATTAGCCATGAGTGTGGTATCATGTCGAAGGCTTTCTTATGTCATTTGTCTATTAGTTATTATTATTATTATTATTATTATTATTATTATTATTATTATTATTATTATTATTATTATTATTCCCTCTACTATCCTTCAACAAACCAACAGCCTCTCATATTATTATTATCATTATTATTATTATTATTATTATTATTATATTATTATTATTATTCATTATTATCATATCCACCGCCATCTTTCGAAATCGCCACACTCTCTCCCAAGTATGCATCACTGAAATAAACATATACACATACACACATACTGACGCCCACAAACTCCCAATATCGAGCATGTACGCAAACGTACCGCCGCCCATCGGCAAAGCCACAAACAACCCACAAACAACACGTCACAAACCGGAAACGGTACACGCCAAGATCCCATTGGGAGCCACTAATCTAAACTTGGACACCCTGTTACTCTTTTATTACTTTTTGCTACGCTCTGTTTGCCAATATAAAGCCTTGGGAGAGAGAGAGAGAAGAGAGAGAGAGAGAGAGAGAGAGAGAGAGCTAAATACGGTATGGTATGCTGATAGTCTGAAATTAATTAAACTGATAGAGAGAGAGAGAGAGAGAGAGAGAGAGAGAGAGAGAGAGAGAGAGAGAGAGCAGAATGATATATTTGATAAGAAAGTTAATAAATACGGTATGCTGATAGACTATAATTAAGTGAGAGAGAGAGAGAGAGAGAGAGAGAGAGAGAGAGAGAGAGAGAGAGAGAGAGAGAGAGTGCAATAATATATATGAAAATAACATAGGTATAGAGGATACATTAGACTTAACGCTGAAGGAAAATCCGAATGCATATTATGTGCCCTAAGTGATATGTAGATCATTTTAATATTATTTTACTGCAGAAAGTCCCATCCATCCCCTAAACCCCCCCCCCCCCCCCCACTCACCAGACGGAGGCGTCCTAGCAGTCGTCGACTATTCGCCATAAAAGTAGGGAAACAAGGGCTGAAGGATTCTATTTAAACGAGTTTCCACTTTGAATGGATCCTTTCAAGGAGGCGGTGAGTTAAGAGCTCTCTCTCTCTCTCTCTCTCTCTCTCTCTCCAGCCATTTGACATCTGAAATGATCCCAAAAAGGGAAATCATAAAAAACACACTCTCTCTCTCTCTCTCTCTCTCCAGCAGCCTCTTACGTCGCAAATTATACAGAGACATATTTCCTCCCCAAAACAATTCCTCGTTGGAAGAGTGGGTTATGTGCTCGCCTACCGATCCGGTAGTCGCGAGTTCGATTCTCCGCTCTGCCAACGCGGAATCAGAAGAATATATTTCTGGTGATTAGGTATTCATTTCTAGATATAATGCGGTTCGAATCACACAATAAGCTGTAGGTCCCGTTGCTAGGTGACGAATTTGGTTCCTAGCCACGTCAAGATATCTAATCCTATGGGCCAGCCCTAGGAAAGCTGTTATTAACATAAACCGACCGTGGGAGAGAGAGAGAGAGAGAGAGAGAGAGAGAGAGAGAGAGAGAGAGAGAGAGAGAGAGAGCTTGTAGTGGAGCCTTTGTTTTTTGCCAGGACTTCATGTTTTACTTGGTGAATATTACTTTTCACAATACGTACATACATCATACAACGACGATAATATAGATATATATATATATATATATATATATATATATATATATATATATAATATATATAATATATATATATATATATATATATAATATATATATATATATATATATATATATATATATATATATATATATATATATATATATATATATAGTTATTAGCACGCCCAATATGTGTAAATATATACTTATAAGTATAAATATGTGTGAATTTATTTATGTATGTATTTTATACATCCATATGTTTATGTATATAATATGCGTTTATATATATATATATATATATATATATATATATATATATATATATACATATATATATATATATATATATATATATATATATATATATATATATATAAGTACAGAGAGAGAGAGAGAGAGACCATTTCATTCTTCAAGGCATAAACGGAAAGAGGCGCAATCTTCCTGAATTTTGTATCGCGCCAAAAAAAAAAAAAAAAAAAAAAACTTTGCAAAGTTACAAGATTACAGACTCGAGAAAAAATCCTGGAAAATAAAAGTCTTGGAAAATAAAAGTCTTGGAAAATAAAAGTCGGGGGTCTTGGGGAAAAGTCTTGGGGAAAAAAGTCTTGGGAAAAAAGTCTTGGAGAAAAAAAAAAAAAGTCTTGCATATTTTTGGACTCCTCGTATTAGCTCAAGCTTCCGGAGAAAAGTGCTAATTTGAATTTCAGAGACTTAAAAAGTCTTTGAGATTATATACATATATTTTTTTTTTTTTTCGTACCTACCTCCTGCTATGGTGATATGAGTGGGCCTGAATTTTTTTCTTTCCCGTCAAAAAAACAAAAGTATTTAAAACACTCCGGAAGGAATTTTTTTTTTCTAAGTTTGGCGAAAATTTTGCTTTTTGCGATACAATTATTCTCGATTAAGAAAACCGGTCTGGTTATTAAAAAAAAAAAAAAAAATAGGAGAAATGGGTAATCAAGTCAAAAAAGGCCTGATTAAAATACTCATGGAGGAATTTCTTTTTTAAGCTTGGCGATAATTTTGCTTTTTGCGATATGATTATTCTCGATTGAGAAAATGGTTTTGGTTATTCAATAATACGAGAAATCGGTAATCAAGCATTATTCCCGACAAGAGACATCGGTAATCATCTGGAATCACCTACGTCTCCAACAAGATATCTTTGGAATCTATTAACAAGAGAAATCAGTTATCAAGAAAGCACTAAAAAAATAAAATAAATAAATAAATAAATAAAAAGTCACCCACAATAAATCCCAATAAGAGAGAAACCAAAGAAACCAGTTATCACAAACCACAAAAAAAATCACCAACAATAAATCCCAATAAGAAAGACACCAAATAAACTAGTTATCACAAACCACAAAAAAAAAATCACCAACAATAAATCCCAACAAGAGAGAAACCGAACAAAAACCGAGACTACCCGATAAGAGAAACGAAATATATTCGAAATAGCAACCCGGGGGAGAGAGAGAGAGAGAGAGAGAGAGAGAGAGAGAGAGAGAAAATGGGCAGATAAAATCTCTTTTAGAGCCGTAAGAGAGAGCGGTGCTTTTGCAGAGCATCCTCCTGAGATAAACACGGGGGATCCGGTTGGGGGGGGGGGGGGGGGGGGGGCTTTTCTCTCACTGCGGTGCTTCCCTAACAAACAGCCCCCCCCCCCCCCTCCCCCCCCACCCCAATAGCGAGCATCCAGCACGCGATAACCTCATCTTCTGCCTCCGTTCATTATTCATTTAATATATATCTACCAAATGAGCATCGAGTAGAAGGTGACGTAGGATTCGTCTGCAGTCTCGCATTAGATATAAGCGTCTTTCCACCTGTCATTCATCATTAAGTAACCTATTGAGCAATTAAAAATATCAGTTTTAGGTTTGTGAATCTCTCTCTCTCTCTCTCTCTCTCTCTCTCCTCTCCTCGGGCTCCCCTCTCTCTCTCTCTCTCTCTCTCCTCTAACGTCACAATAAATGGGAGACATCTTTCCTCCCAAAGACTAACTTAACAAAACAATCTCTCTCTCTCTCTCCTCTCTCTCTCTCTGTCTCTCTGTCTCTCTCTCTTCTCTCTCTCTCTCTCTCTCTCTCTCTCTCTCTCTCTCTCCTGAAATACACAGGTCTTTCTACTCCTCTACCACATTATAAGTCGAATGCAAGACTATCATAGCAAACTCATATTATGTTTTTTTTCGTATAAATAAAAGTACTTACTCAGGCATTTCCATTGATATATATATAATATATATATATATATATATATATATATATATATATATATATATATATATATATATTACTATGAAATTCTTGTAAGGAAACCTGAAATTTTTTTAAAATCTTAAACAGAACTGAAAGATAACAATGAGAATGAGAAACATCTGCAGGAGATTTCAAACAATCCAGCACGATTGCAATTCTTAGACAAATGAACAAATACACACACTTCAATGTAAAACGTTTAAAATTAACTTGGCAAATGGGATAAAAAAAACGTTAAACTTTGAAAAAGGGGTAAAATACATAAACAATCTAAAACTAAATTGATCTAAATATAATATACTATACCATGAAACAACAAAGTAAGTGCATACAATACAAAAGTAAATTAATCTAAAACTAAATTAATCGAATAGAATATACAATACATAAAAAATAACAAAAAGTAAGGCATGCAATACAAAAGTAAATTAATCTAAAACTAAATTAATCTGAATAGAATATACAATACATAAAATAACAAAAGTAAGGCATACAATACAAAAGTAAATTAATCTAAAACTAAATTAATCTGAATAGAATAGACAATACATAAAATAACAAAAGTAAGAGCATACAATAAAAAAGTAAATTAATCTAAAACTAAATTGATCTCAATAAAATATACATACATAAAACAAAAAAGGAAGAGCATACAATACAAAAGTAAATTAATCTAAAACTAAATTCATCTTAATTATACAATACATGTAATAACTAAAGTAAGAGTACAATACAAAAATCGAAATAAAACAACAAAGAGGAACAGACCCAAAGTAAAAATATATATATAAAAAAAATAAATAAACAAAGGGTCCCAAGAATAAGCTTACAGAAACAAAATCAAAACAGATGACTAGGGAAATGCATATAATGAAAGGGGGGGAGAGGGGGAATAAAGGAGGCTTAAAATAGCCTGACAAGGCTTAATAAGAGACTGAAAGTCGTCCTGAATGAGGTTCGTGTCTTATGGTAGATGAGGAGGAGGAGGAGGAGGAGGAGGGAGGAGGAGGAGGAGGAGGAGGAGGAGAG
>NC_087209.1:4997568-5135068 GCF_015104395.2 Macrobrachium nipponense | reverse complement strand
CACTAAAGAATCCGTTTCATCATAAAACATAAGATACTTTCTCCAATGAATATATCCTGAATTACGGAAAATGGTCAGCATCAGCGACCATGAATTTCTTTAACTTGGTTACGAATCATCTCCTTCGTTTAGTGATTTTATTTCCGACCGTCAATTCAAATAATAAATAGTCCTAATACCAGTCTTGGTTCTGTATACTAGAGGATTTCAGGTCCTTGAGTATTTCCTTATTGTGAGAAAAAGAAGAAGAAGAAGAAACTACAGAACAGCAGGAAAACAAGTTCAGAAGTTAAGATAGACATCCAGGAAACATCAGAACAAGCGATTTGCACGTTCGCAACGTTCATCAAGTTCTGTTAGACGAATAATCTTGGCTTATAACCGAGTTAAGACTTACGTTAGGAATGTAGAACGGAATACAGAATTTAGGCCAAAGGCCAAGCACTGGGACCCACGAGGTCATTCATCGCTGAAAGAGGAAATTAAGAGCAGATCGGTTCGAGAGGTGAAACAGGAGGAAAGACTCAGAGCGATTGCACTCAGAAACGAGTGAGAGGAGAGGGTGGAAAGAGAGACGTAAGAATGAGCATATGAACGGAGTTACAGTAGAAGGAGTGAAATGGGCTAAAGACAGTGAAATTACCAATAAACATTCTCATTTACACGGCAGGCTATATAAGCAAAACTGATAGTTACTACGGTGAACAAGACCAATTTAAATAGAAGCTTCGCATCAAATACAGAATCCTCTCACCTTACGAGCTGCATTCAGTCATAAATGACCGCCATCGCTTCCAAAAACGACAAGAACAGCGACTCACAGCCGTCACATATCCCCCATTACAAGGAGAGACCATTCCATAACCTTCCTCCCCTTCCACATTAATTCCATCTCCGTCATTAACCGTATATCACCTACCACCATCACTATCACTAACATCATCATCATCATCTGGACGATCATCACCATTGCAGAACATGGATGATGACACCGACTAGGAGTAACCCCACCCCTCCCATCCCCATCTCACCCCCCCCCCCCCCCCCCCGTCCCCAAAAACACAGCCGCAAATACGTTTTTCCGATACTATTACCGCCACGATCAGCACAAGGGTTTAGCGATTCTTTTTATTCGGGGAACACAAAGGAGCATCGTATCTCTCTCTCTCTCTCTCTCTCTCCTCTCTCTCTCTCTCTCTCTCTTTAAGTGATTCCAGTTTTATCGGTTCGTACATTCAGATTGAAGTTTGTGTCATTTTTATCATCATGAAATCACTTCAACTTGAGTATGAAATATACGATTAGGGAAGTTCTCTCTCTCTCTCTCTCTCTCTCTCTCTCTCTCTAAGTGATTCTAGTTTTATCGGTTCATATATTCCCATCATCATAAAATAACTTCAACTTGAGTAGGAAAAATACGATTAGAGAAGCCTCTCTCTCTCTCTCTCTCTCTCTCTCTCTCTCTCTCTCTCTCTCTCTCTCTCTCTCTCTCTCTCTCAGTGATTCTAATTTTATCTGTCCATATATCCAGAATGAAGTTTATGTCATTCTTATCATCAAAAAATAATTTCAACTTGAGAAATGCAAACACGTACTCGACATAAAGGGACACGCTTACATTTATAATATAAATACGAAACTCAAATGACAGAAATACGAGACTACAATCACTAAGAAACATATCTTTACGCACAACAAAATCCACAAGAACGGAAATTCCCTGCAGTTTCGATTCCGACTTACAAAAATGACTAAGCTAAGCGGTAAGTAAACAAAACTATCGGTAATTTGTTTACCACACGTAAATAAACCATTAACAAAACAAAAAAGAGATGTTATGAGACGCTCTGCGCATTAAGGCGGGAGCGTGACTCGGCATTTTAATATCCTTAAACACAAGGTAAATAATGAGCTTTTCGGCAAGACAAATGCATGGGCATGAATATCACCAGAATGGACTGGGGGTTATGTATACGTAAGTATACATACACACGCACAGACATATAGTATTATACATAATACATACGCATACATTTTTATGTACGTACGTACGTATTTATGCATGAATATATGTATGACTGTGTATATAACCAGAATGGGCTGAGAGCTATGTATACGTAAATATACATACATACACACGTAAAAAACATAGTGTATACATATATAGTATATATATACATGTATATATATACGTATATATATAACATGCGCATGCATTTTTATGTGCGTAAGTAAGTATTTATGCATGTATATATGTATGGCTGTGTATATAACCAGAATGGCCTAGGTTATGTATACGTAAATAGATTTGAACAAACACATATATTTATCTATTTATTTATTTTAAATGTATATTCTATATATTCAATATATGTATGTGTATATATAGTACCTATGTAGGTATGTATAAATGCGTACATACATAACCAACCCTGTACGAAACATACACACAAACACACACACACACACACATAACCGCTGCTTCGACCCTCTCCTGCCATACTGGAGCAATTAATCGGATAGAATCGGGGGAGGGTGAAGTGGCCTTTTGTACTTGACCTCAGGTAATGCTCTTTTCTTGAGTGAGTAAGTGACTGAGTGAGTGTTGCCCATAAGCTTCAAAGGACACGAAAGAATACGTTGAGCTATGGGAGGAATCAGAAAAATTAGTCTATTATTATTATTATTATTATTATTCCTTTCTATATATACATACATCCTCATATGCAAACAAACCACCTCTCTCTCTCTCTCTCTCTCTCTCTCTCTCTCTCTCTCTCTCTCTCTCTCTTTCTGCTATTATATAATATATATATATATATATGTGTGTGTGATGTGTGTGTGTGTGTGTGTGTGTGTGTTTGTGGATAGGACAGAATGTTAGATTGTAAGCACTTGGGTATCGAGGTGGATAAATCTCTCTCTCTCTCTCTCTCTCTCTTCTCTCTTTCTCTCTCTCTCTCTCTTCTCTCTCTCTCTGTATATAGTTATTTGTATCATATATTACACAATTTATATATATATATATATATATTATATATATATATATATATATATTATATATATATATATGAGAGAGAGAGAGAGAGAGAGAGAGAGAGAGAGTGTTTGATTTGAGAGAGCGTGAGATTTAGAGTATATAGATGTTTTATTTCGTGTTTAGGATATAATAATAATATAGAAAAGCAATAATAATAATAATAATAATAATAATAATAATAATAATAATAATAATAATAATTAATAATTTTTCTGATGTTCCCGTGGTTCACGTAAGGATATATATATATATATATATATATATATATATATATATATATATATATATATATATATATATAGATATATATATATATATATATATAACCATCAATGAAGGGAAGAGGACACACACAGATGAACATGCTGTCTTTATTGCGACGTATCGTAATTATCAAGTTAATTACATCATCAGGCTGTTAAAATGAAAAATAAATTTCCAAGTAAAAAATTGGTAAAAACAAACTAAATAAAAAATTAAAAATTCAGAAATGCAAAAGCTAAAAAATGTTATTCTTGCAAGTGTACAAAATATCCACATTAAAATTAAGGAAGTTAAATTAAATTAAAAGTACCATACATTAAAATAAAAAAATAAATGAACATAAAATAAGCAAAAAAAATTTACAAAAGATTGAAAGCAGCAGTGAACAGTTACAGAACAAAGAAGTTAAGGACTGACCTAGAGGAGTGACAGCGTTAAACTAAACGTAAACATAAAAACATAAATAAACAACACAAGTCAAGACAAATACAGAGGGGAGGAAGACGTATGGGTGTTCAACGACGGAATATTAGAAATCACTCCAAAATATGTAAAACATATATCGATAATAAAGACTTCTGTATTTTAGGCCATACCACCAACCCGCACGACCTTGTTATACTAGAATCGCTCTTTATTAAACAAACTTCTTTTCCGGTCGTTGAAACACCCATACGTCTTCCTCCCCTCTGTATTTGTCTTGACTTGTGTTGTATTTATGTTTTTATGTTTACGTTTGTTTAGTTTAACGCTGTCATTCCTCTAGGTCGGTCCTTAACTTCTTTGTTCTGTAACTGTTCACTGCTGCTTTCAATCTTTTGTCAATTTTTGCTTATTTTATGTTCATTTATCTTTCATTTTAATGTATGTCCTTTTAAATAATTTAACTTCCTTAATTTTAATGTGTATATTTCGTACACTTGCAAGAATAACTTTTTTAGCTTTTGCATTTCTGAATTTTTAATTTTTAGTTTTGTTTTTACAATTTTACTAAGAAATTTATTTTTCATTTAACAGCCTGATGATGTAATTAACTTGATAATTACGAAACGTCGCAATAAAGACAGCATGTTTCATCTGTGTGTGTCCTCTTCCCTTCATTGATGGTTATTAATTAAGGGATTGACTCCTGGATCACTAAGCATATATATATATATATATATATATATATATATATATATATATATATATATATATATATATATAATATATATATATATATATATATATATATATATATATGGCATAAATATATATAATGTATATATAATTGTGCATATGTAATACATATAACTATACAGGGAGAGAGAGAGAGAGAGAGAGAGAGAGAGAGAAGAGAGAGAGAGAGAAATTTTTTTACCTTACTCGGTACCCAAGTGCTCACCATCTAACATTCTGTCCTACCTGTCATGTTTCACAATGCACATAGACGAGCACGTTTCCGAGAGCGTGTCAGCTGTGTGAGGGCTGCTTATAATTAGTCAACATCACATAACACCTGCAAACAAACTTCCATAAACAAACAAACATAGTTTACTTTGTTCGTGTTGTTATACTCTCACACCACTGTTTAATGCTAATTATAGAAATACCTTAATATTTCAGTCCGGATAATATCTAACGATGACAAATACGATGACAAATAAATAATAGCAAAAGAAAACGAGGAAGAGTTGCAAAAAATTAAAGTTAAACTACTCCATATAATTACTTATATATTCCAAACATTCCTGAGACCTAGTTATCCCAGAATTATCAAAAGGAATTTTTACCTCGACGATGCAACTAAACTTTGCGTTGATACGTAAACAAAGTAACAATTTACTGGTTCTAAATTGTTACTATACTATATCATACTACATTATAACCAATATTTTACCGATTCTAAATTGATATTATACTACCGTTCCAGAAAACAGAAACACCTTAGACCTTCACGTCTCGAAATAAGGTTAAATATGACGATTGTTAACAAAGAATTTACTGATGCTGACCTTAAATACTATTTTGTCATTCAAATAAGTGGCCTACTCATTGATTTAATTCCACGCTCTCTTAATAAATTAATATCCACAAGCTGGCTGCGATTCTAAACGTATAAAATATAAAATAAAAAGAATAATTACAAAAGAAAAATCAAAGATAAACGAAACAGAAAGAGACAATCTGCGTTCTACTCATTAATGTAATTCCACGCTCTCTTAATAAATGACTATCCACAATCTGGCCGAGATTCTAAAAGCATCATAATCATTAAAACGAAAAGAATAATTTTTTTAAAAAGCCACGGTCTCGTAATAAATGAATATCCACAAGCTGTCTGAGATTCTAAATGTGTCATAATCATTAAAACGAAAAGAATAATTTTTCAAAAATCCACGATCTCTTAATAAATGACTATCCACAATCTGGCTGAGATTCTAAAAGTATCATAATCATGAAAACGAAAAGAATTATTTAAAAAAAATCCACGATCTCTTAATAAACGAATATCCACAACCTGTCTGAGATTCTAAAAGTATCATAATCATTAAAATGAAAAGAATAATTGCAAAGAAAAAAGGACCAACGAAACAAAACAAAAACAAAAAAAGAGAACCAGTCAACAAACACGCAAAATAAAGTTCCAGATTCCATCCCACGGCAGAAAAATCACAAACGTGTCTATAAATAGAGTCAAGACCTTTAGCAAACGGACAGCAATTCCCTTTTTTCCCCTTCTGGTGACTCTTCAACTTAAATAAAAAAGGGCGGGGGACGTCCTCGTCGAAGTGCCACGTGCCATGCTTCGACGTTCTCACCGATGAGCCTTGGCTGAATGGGAGTAATGAATGGGGATGAATGGATTTGATTATTCGTGCTAATTTCTTTTTATTTTTATTTATTTATTTTTTTTTTTTTTTGTATGGTGTTTTTGCGTTGTATGGAACCAGTGGTTATTCAGCAACGGGACCAATGGCTTTACGTGACTTCCGAACCACGTCGAGAGTGAACTTCTATCACCAGAAATACACATCTCTCACTCCTCAATGGAATGGCCGCGAATTCGTGCTAATTTCACGTCAAGACATTCTAAACATGTCTCACAAAAAATAAAAACAGGTTCAATTATTATCAATATAACAACCGACGCAAAAGATCCTGGAAACTAAAAGAAAACTTACGAAATGGTGATACCGTGAAATGGCAGGCACTGGTCATAGAGTAATGAAACACCTATGTAATACCTTGGTCTGAATCAGCCATTTACATGACTATTCAGCACTCTATACATCAGGACTTGATTGACCTCTCAGGTGAACCATACAGTGAGATTCAATGTAAAGTTATCCAATGTATACTTACGTACACCAACAACCAACACTCAAATGTAATTTCACAGGTTTAAAAACAACCAAAGTTTTGCCCGTCCTTTAATTGTTTTCAAGTCTGACTTAAGGAAATTGAAATTAAAACTAATTTGTCTTCATGTCTGAATTGAAGCACTGAAATAAAAACTAACCTGTCTTCTTGTCTGACTAAAAGCAATTGAAATAAAAACTAACTTGTCATCATATCTGACTTAAAACAATTGAAATAAAAACCAACAGATGGCAACACTGGGAAGGTCCAACTACACAGAAGCTATGTAAATGGATGATGAAACTATCCCTACAAAAAAAAAAAACTAATCACGGGTATAAATTATTCAATAAAGTATACGAATTCATACCCTATAAGTAGCAAAGAATCGACTTGACTATATCTCCGTAATATGGAGACATTGTGGGAATGAATTCACCTTTTCCAAATCAACGCCTCGATTCAATACCGACGAAATATCTTTGTGTAGAAAATAGCACCACTATAGTAGATTCACATCAACCGTGCATTTAATGTTTAGGCCAGTCCCTTACGACGTTCATGATTGGCTGTTGATAAGCCAATGACAAGACTGGAAACTCTCCTCAGTCTCTCTCGAGAGTTCACATAGGCAGGATGCATGTTCCACCTCTCCAGAAAGACGCATACCTCATGAGAGATGGGACATACATCCTGCCTATGTGAACTCTCGAGAGAGACTGTGGAGTTTCTAGCCCTGTCATTGGCTTATCTACAGCCAATCAGTACGTACACACCCCACGACATTACACTTAACTCAAGTAATGTCAGCACGCTCTGAATAGAAGCAGACAAACATGCAAACACTGGCATTTTACCATGAAGAACTTAAATCATCTTCCACGTCCACTTTGATGTCAAAACCCTACTTCGTCGTCTAGGAGAGAGAGAGAGAGAGAGAGAGAGAGAGAGAGAGAGAGAGAGAGAGAGAGAGAGAGAGAGAGTTTGAAGCCTACTTCCAACTTCATGACTGAGTAAATATTCATTATTTTCATACAATATTCTAAATTGCTAACGTATTTTGAGAGAGAGAGAGAGAGAGAGAGAGAGAGAGAGAGAGAGAGAGAGAGAGAGAGAGAGAGAGCCGAAACACGAATTCGCGGAAACACGATCATTTCACGCTCTCTGCCCACCACTACTAATTCGTCGTCCCTCTAAGACAGGAATAGAATGAAATATAAAATTTAGACAAGAGACCAAGCCCTGGGACACCTACGAGGTCATTCACGCGCTGAAAGGGATATTGAGGTTTTGAAAGGTGCTATAGGAGGGAAAATCTCATAGCAGTTACACAACGAATCAATTCTTAGGAAGAGGGTGGAAAGTCGGTCGGGAGAAAGAGAATATGAACGGAGGTACAGTAAAAGGAACTAAAGGGGTTGCAGATAGGGGCCGAAGGGACGCTGCAAGGGACCTTGAACGATGCCCCTACAGCGCGCAGCGCAAGGTGTGCGCAATGACGGCAACTACGGGGACGGGGGGGGGGGTAGGGGGGGATGGAGGGAGGGGGGGGGGGCTCCTAATATAGTTCGCGCGGTTTATTCTGCATCCGATCTATTATTCATCTGAAGGCCATAATAAAAAAGAAGCAGCTTTGCTTTCAAGATCGCTTGAAATTCACGGCACGCTCGGACTCTGGGCTTTCCATCACACCGTAAAATTCGATTCTCCTTTTATTACTCTCTCTCTCTCTCTCTCTCTCTCTCTCTCTCTCTCTCTCTCTCACGGGGTGCTGCGGTAATACTCTGTTATGAGAAGAGCAATTTCCAGCCAGGCCGTGGGGGCGTTTTGCCAGAATTCAATACGGCATAACAGTTCACGGTCCCTTTTTATGACAAGTTTACCGCGACAATTCAAAGAATTCGATACTCCACGACAGTTCAGGCCCGCGTTATGATTACTTAAATACCCACTGCATTACTATTTTACCTATTTACTCAAATACATACTCTTTGCGGTCACCGTTAGGAACTTGACTATATCACCTGGACTTCAGGACTTTGTGGTCAGCTGGTATGGTCGCTCTAGTCAAGGTCTAGAGACTATACTCTCTAGACCTTGGCTCTAGTGTCGTGACACGCCGCTCAGGTGTGGCGAGTTCGCGCCTCCCTCAGGGCGGTGCAAAAAAAAAAATCACTGGTTCTGCATCATGAGCAGTCACTGCCGCAGTGTTATGGGGGGTCTTTAGCGGTGGGAGGTTGGAACCAACGTGTTCTTCGGAAAGCTTGAATTTCAAGCCAATGGTACCTTTGGTGTGGTTGTTCCGTGGAGTCGGTTTCATCTAATAATAATAATAATAATAATAATAATAATAATAATAATAATAATAATAATAGTGATGGACTCCTAAGGAGGCAGGATGCAACCCGGAACCCCACACTATAAATACCACCCAGTCGAATTGGAGGACTGTGATAGACCGAAAAAAAAAAAAAATAAATAATAATAATTCAGTAGCAAAAGCCCTCCACCGGAGCTTCTGCAAGAAACACCAGCCACCTTGCAGTAATAAGTGGTACGAACACCAACCTGAAGGAGTGATCAAACAAAGATCCTCTGGAACTATCGTATCAGAACAGATCGGGTGATACGTGCAAATAGACCAGACGTGACGTTGATTGACAAAACTAAGAAGAAAGTGTCACTCACTGATGTCGCAATACTATGGGAACACCAGAGTAGATGAGAAAGAGCGAGAAAAGCCTTATAAGTATCAGGATCTGCAAATAGAAATAAGAAGGATATGGGATATGTCAGTGGAAATTGTACCCATAATCATAGGAACACTATGAGGCACGATCCAAAGATCCCCGAAAAGGAACCTGGAAAAACTAGTAGATGGCGAAGTAGCTCCAAGACTCATGCAGAAGAGTGTGCTCCTAGAAACAGTGTACATAGTGAGAAAAGTGATGGACTCCTAAGAAGGCAGGATGCAACCCGGAACCCAACACTATAAAAATTTTTAAAAAAATCAGTCGAATAGGATGACTGTGATAGACCAACAAAAAGAAAAAATAATAGTAATAATAATAAAAAAAGTTGTAGCCTGAGGTTAAATAAATCATAAGATAAGGAAGCCACTAAGGAACCTGTATTCCTTAAGGTTTTACCAAAAGACTCGGACTCACAATGCAACATCATCCTACGCGAACGGCAGACAACACAACCCTGAGAAGTGTAACTCTAGATTAAAGTTTTGCCAAAAGAACTGGCAACACTTTTTGAGCCGTCTTTTGTTTTCCAGTCCTCTCACAATGGCTAATTAACCGGAAAGTGTTTGCATTCCCCCCCCCTACCTCAAAACAAAGATGTCTCTCCTCCTCCTACTCCTCCTAAACCTCCTAACCTCCTCCTCCCCTCCTCCCTCCTCCTCCTCCTCCTCCTCCTACCCGTCTTCTCAGTATTTCAGCCTTACCGGGCCTTTTTTTTTTTTAATACGGTTCTATTGCATAGCCAATTTCTCTACCCCACCACCCATTCCCCATTCCATCAAGAAAAAAGAAAAAATAGTTTGTTTATAAATAATATATATATAATATATATTATATATATAATATATATATCTATATATATATATATATACTACAGAGAGAGAAGAGAGAGAGAGAGAGGAGAGTGAGAGAGAGACCAAGAGAGAGAGAGAGAGAGCCATCAAGCTTATAGATCATTGCAAAACCTTAAGTACTCAACACAAAACCAGTCACCAGTCTGAGAGAGAGAGAGAGAGAGAGAGAGAGAGAGAGAGAGAGAGAGAGAGACAATCCAACAGACTGTCTAAAGGGCGACAGACAGCCAGCCACGACGTCAACGCCCCGGAAGGACAGTAAGCCCGAATCCTCCTCCGCCTCCTCCTCTTTTCTCTCTGTTGGGCTTTCCTGCCCTTCAATTGTCAAATAAAATTAGCCCTGACAGCAAGCCATCAAACACAGAGAGAGAGAGAGAGAGAGAGACCGAGGACGAGGAAGAGAGGAGAGAGAGAGAGAGGATGAGAGAGAGAGAGAGAGGTGGGGTAGGAGGTAGGGTCAAGTTGAATATTTCATTTTTATCACTCCCCTCACCCCCCCCTTTTCAGGAGTGCTCTGAAGGCGAGTCAGATCGGGGGATATGACTCCCACGTGATCAAATTTATGGTGTCTCTTAGATTGTAATTGGGTTGTGGTTGTTTATGGGAACACGGAGGGCCCCTGTCGGAAATGGCCCCCGGTCATGCCATTGGGTCTCTCTCTCTCTCTCTCTCTCTCTCTCTTATAGTCCTCATTGGGTATTTGAACCGTTATATACTATCAGTATATTCAAGTCTATCTCTCTCTCTCTCTCTCTCTCTCTCTCTCTCTCTCTCTCTCTCTCGTCTCAAATGTATTTGAATTCGTATATACTTATCAGTATATTCAGTCTCTCTCTCTCTCTCTCTCTCTCTCTCTCTCTCTCTCTCTCTCTCCTACACGGTGGAGAAGCACATCTGATGGTTTTATAATCGTGTCGTGACATCCTACCGTTAAACTCAATGAATGGAGCATTCAAAAGCGCAACAGAAAACATGTCTGAAAAGACACACACAATGGCTGAGACTGATCAGCCAAGAGCAGACAGCAGCAGATGTCTTAAGGTCTCCTGGTTCAGAGGATGTCAGACACTTCCGCGAAGCAAAGACAAGTGTTTTCTGAACACCCAATCACTATGCTGACAATGCTCCTGCGCAAGGGATAAGCCGTGGAGAAGTACTTCTCAATGCCAGATAAACTCTATTAATGCTGATAAAATGTATATCAAGGTCTTGATTTATGGGATAAAAAAATGTCGATTGCAAGATTACGAATCTCATCTCAGTAGTCATGTTACGTAATGGTATGTATCTGACATACAAAAACGAAATCGTTAGAATACGGTATAAAAATTACAAGATTACGAAACCTCATCACAGTGATCGTGTTATGTACCGATTTGTATTTGATCTACAAGAACGAAATCGTTAGAATTCCGCAAAAAAAAAAAAAATAAATAAATAAATAAATAACACCAAAAATACATATAAGCTCAGTATAATACACTCTCCCCTTCAATTACACCAAACGAAACCGTGTACCGTTCCGTCCATGAAATAAACAGGTAAAAAATGCGCAATCGAGTTTTCTGCCGGTGGTGGCCTCAGCCACGACCCATAAGACTCCTGGCCGCGGCCCATGAAACTCAGCCACGGTCTTGTTGTGGCCTATGTGCTGATACCTACAGCGCTGACAGAATTACGATTATGGCCAAATTTAACCTTGAATAAAATCAAAACTACTGTGGCTAGAGGGCTGCAATTTGGTATGTTTGATGATTGGAGGGTGGATGATCAACATACCGATTTGCAGTCCTCTAGCCTCAGTAGGTTTTAAGATCTGAGGGCGGACAGGAAAAAAGAGCGGACGGAGAGACAAAGCCGGCACAAGAGTTTTCTTTCATAGAAAACCAAAAAACATAATCATGCTAAACTAGCATCGTCGAAGTGAAATGAAGGAAGAGAAGAATAATATAATTTCCCATAGACAAAAAAGGAATATTTAAAAATACCCCTATTTTTAACAGACACCATTCAACTGAAAATGCACATTGGTCAAACGAGAGAATTCTTTGACTCGTCCGTTCACTTGTCCTTATATTACTACGTTGTATTTCCTTTGGCTTTATTGCAGTTCAAGGTTCAGATACACGGTCCGAAACTCGCACTTTCTCTTTGAACCTGTTCGTCGCCATATTGACAGGTGCGAGCGAAATAAAAAAATAAAAAATCCAAAACTCAAACCTTCTACTTTGAACTTCTTCATTCATGTGGAAAATTAGGTCCAAAATAAAAACACTTAATTGTGTATGTCAAGGAAGAGTGATTCAATACACAGTTAAGGAAAATGCGAGTTAAGAGTTAATTCGTGCCTTTCTCCGTATAAAAAACAAAAAAACATAAACACACACACACACACACACGCACAAGCACGCACAATCAATAAAAAAAAAAAACAGTTAATGCATGGATATTTTTTTCGTATTTGAAACAAAAACAATGCACTAAAACTAATAAAGTATAGCCACGTAATTACAACACAAGCATCCACTGAAACATATATATATATATATATATATATATATATATATATATATATATATATATATAAAATCTATGTACTAAAAACCTTTATAACACAATAAGTAACTCCTGATAATAATGATGATAATTACAGATATGATGACGCTGCATTCCATGATAATGATAAAGGAGTAAAAATTGCGCCGAAGTATCTTCGGCGCAGTCGAGTTTTCTGTACAGCGTATAATCAAGGCCACCGAAAACAGATCTATCTATCTTTCGGTGGTCACGATATAATGCTGTATGAGCCGCGGCCCATGAAACTTTAACAACGTCCCAGTGGTGGCCTGGCCTATATCGTTCTCATACGCAAGAATATGGGTAACTTTAACCTTAAATAAAATAAAACCTACTGAGGCTAGAGGGCTGCAATTTGGTATGTATCATGATTGGAGGGTGGATGATCAGCGTACCAATTTGCAGCCCTCTAGCCTCAGTACCTTTTATGACCTGAGGGCGGACATGAAAAAGTCCGGACGGACAGTTTTCTTTTCGAGAAAATAAAGATTGAAATTAAGCTAACTTCAGGATTACAAAGGATAACTAAAGATTCACAATGAATTCTCGACAAACCAAACCAATAAATAAACAAACAAACAAAAATATAAACAAACAAATAAATAAATAAAATGAATAAATAATCTCCGCTGCAGCTCAGCCATCAAAGAATGCTATGCAAAATGGTGGAAGGCAAGTGAAGAGCGCCTCCCAAAGTCTCTTCAAACCAGCTAGAAAGGGCGTTATAAACTCTCTCTCTCTCTCTCTCTCTCTCTCTCTCTCACACACACACACACACACACACTCGACCATATTATTTCTCCGCATGACAAGAAAAGATGGCGAACAAGTATGAATTCTTCTCTCTCTCTCTCTCTCTCTCTCTCTTCTCTCTCTCTCTCTTCTCTCTCTCTCTCTCTCACACACACAAAATACACACACAAACACACTATATACACATATATATAGTAAACACGAAGTGTAAGGCCATGTACTTAATCATGTATACATCATGCAATTTAACTTATACGACCAACAATTGCCGGCAGCCAACGAGAACAAACACAAGCCGCCATTGTATACCAATCAAAATTCTTCGTAAAAAAAAAAAAAAAAATCGCCAATAACTTGAAACGACAACGTTAATTTGACGGTAAGACACTGAGAATACTGAAGTGTAAGGGAAACATTCATTCCATTCAAAATAAAAATATAAGAGTTATAAACAAAAGTCTTCTTCTGGCGTTCAGACGTAAGTCCATACGAAATATCATATACATATTCACATATAAAACACTAAATTCTATAACATCTCTCTCCCAGTTTCTTTAATCTTTTGTTATAAGCAAAAGTCCTATGACGTTCAGACGTACGTCCATACGAAATACCATATGCAGTTTCAAATAGAATACACCAAGTTCTATAGCATCTTTCTCCCAGTTTGTTAAATCTTTTGTTACAAGCAAAAGTCTTCTGACGTATAGACGCAAGTCCATACGAAATACCACAAACAGATTCAAATATAATACACCAAGTTCTATGGTATCTTTCTCCCAGTTTCTTATAATCTTTTCATCAACAATTTGACGTTTAAAAAAAAAAAAAGCAGAATAAACGACGGATTCAGGTCACGATTCTCGAACCATCGCGCATTTAGAAACTGCAACCAAGTTCGCGTTATAAAAGACGCGTTCTGCATAATGAATCAATTCTGAAAAGGATGTCAGCCTCTCTCGAGGCCTCAAGTGGTTCGTTCAATGATATCCTTCTTGACATAAGCCTATAGATTCCTACAACAAAGATATTCTTTTTTCTTGACATAAGCCTATAGATTCCTACAACAAGGATATTCTTTTTAGCTTACACGGGGAGTAAGCCTACAAACTACTACTGTTGTTGTTGTTGTTGGGGTGGTAGGAAAGTCCTGTGGAAAAGCCTAAATAGGTCTGAAATAGGTGTCTCGCGTTGAGTATAAGATACAGGAATCTTACGATAGGATATTTATGATTATGATTTATTTGAATGAAAATTAAAAAATAATAAATAATAATAATAATAATGGGCACGTTAAACAGTACAGAAGAATCATTTCTAATAAAATATGGCGTGTTTATCTTATTTTTCGTTGGTGAAACCACGCTCTCTTTGACAGTAGATTTTACCATGTGCCCCGAGTAAGCTGGAGGTCAGATCACGCCTTGCTTCTTTTTTCTTCTCTCTCTCAACTTCACAGGTTTACGAAAATATCCTTCATACAAAAAGGATATATAACAATAACCTTATATTCGATTGCACTTGAACTGCACTTCAGATCAACACATCATAACACAGCTACCGTAAAGAAGACCTTCCAGGAACTACAATGAAGTACGACCTTCCAGAAGCTACAAAGAAGTACGACCTTCCAGGAACTGCAATGAAGTACGACCTTCCTGGAGCTACAAAGAAGTACAATCTTCCAGGAACTACAATGAAGTACACGACCTTCCAGGAACTACAATGAAGTACGACCTTCCAGGAACTACAATGAAGTACGACCTCCCTGGAACTACAATGAAGTACACGATCTTCCAGGAACTACAATGAAGTACGACCTTCCAGGAACTACAGTGTAGTACGACCTTCCAGGAACTACAATGAAGTACGACCTTCCAGGAACTACAATGAAGTACACGATCTTCCAGGAACTACAATGAAGTACGACCTTCCAGGAACTACAGTGTAGTACGACCTTCCAGGAACTACAATGAAGTACACGACAGTCCTGGAAAGCCACGTCACCAAAGCAGTTATTGAAGGATTCTCGATGCAACAGACTTCACGAACCATATCCAAAGAACAACTAAAACGTCCTGCATTGTAATTCAAATGTCACGAATTATATGATAATAATTATAATAATGTCAATGTTGTCGACGAGAAAGGAAAAACTGGAACACATTTCTTTAAATCCCTGATACTGGCCGAAATGGAGATTCAAAGTAACTCCCTAGCATCACGAATATATTTACTTTTCCCCGAAGCATCACGAATATATTTACTCTCCCCCAAAAACTCACAGAATATATTTACCCCCCCCCCCCCCCCCTGCCCCCCCCCCGGTATCATGAATATATTTTACTCCCCCCCCCCCTCCGAGCATTACGAATATAATTACTCTCACCGACCATCACAAATATATTTACCCCCCCTCTCCCCCGACGTACCAGTATCATTATGATATATTTACTCTCCCCCAATCCCCCCCTCCAAACATTACGAATCTAATTACTCTACACCATCACGAATATATTTACTCCCACCGAGCATCAAGAATATATTTAACTTCCCCGCGAGCACACAAATATATTTACTCCCTCCGAGCATCATGAACACATTTACTCCAAAAATCCTGCTACCGAGAGGAACGAATTATTCCAGCACCCCTCGAACGTCCTAGAATATAGTAATCTAATCCATAATACTGGAAGGAATGGAAAATCTGGGGATCCGATGAACGCCCTGGAACGCGACTGTCTTTTGTCTAAGCTGGAATGCACGGATTCACAAAGTCCTTCTAATAGTCCTGTACTACATTTTCCTTATTCCTCATCCCGGAAGGGATGGGAAGTCCTTGCTGAAAGAACTGGAACCAAACTATTCTATTCCAGCAGTACTGGAAAGTACGGGAAATTTCACTACAATTTGAACGTTTTTGGAATTTCAGTAATACCGGAAAAACATGGAAGACGTAAAAACAGTTTCTCCTGAGTCGTGTAATTAGTTCCATACCAGTAGCACTGGAAAGCACTGGAACGTCCATGGAATTCTTCTGTTTGATTCCAGTAATATCAGCAAAAATGTGCAACATGCAGTTTCTCCTGAGAGTCATGTAATAAGTTCCATACCAGTAGCACTGGAAAGCACTGGAATGCCCGTGGAATTTTTCTGTTTGATTCCAGTAATATCAGCAAAAATGGTGTGAACCATGGCAGTTTCTTCTGGGAGTCATGTAATAAGTTCCATACCAGTAGCACTGGAAAGCACTGGAATGCCCATGGAATTTTTCTGTTTGATTCCAGTAATATCAGCAAAACTGTACCAAACATACCCAGTTTCTTCCCCGAAGAAGTCACGTTAATTAAGTTTTCCATACCAGTAGCACTGGAAAGCACTGGAATGCCCATGGAATTTTTCTGTTTGATTCCAGTAATATCAGCAAAACTGTACAACATACAGTTTCTCCCGAGAGTCGTGTAATATGCCTACAAAATTTCAGCAGCATAGGCCAAGCTGGAAGACTCAAAGAAATAATTAATGGACATCCAAAAATGCATTTAGCTGACCCATAACAAAAGACGACATGAAAACTCCAAGAATCTCCTCAGCATCCTGGAACACGCCCATTATTCCAGCAGTACTACAGCCGATGCAAGATTCAAATTCCCGCAGAAAGAATTCGAACACACCTACTTAATCCATGAAACTGTGATAGATATGGAAAACTCTACCTCAAGAATCCTTTGTAATAAATCTGGCACATTCCAGTAAGACTGGAAAAGCGCATCATAAGAAATCACAAGCCACATGAAGGGTATGGAATACCGGAACATATCTGCGTAATTCTCATAACAGTTTAGATGGAGAAAACAATCGATCGGCAAACCAATCAATCAATCAATCACCCACTTCATCCACCCGTGTCTTACTTACCTGGTCTCTGAAGCCCAGTTGAAGCTGTGATCCAGCTGGCTTTAAATCACCGACCGATTGAAGGTGGGGCACTTTTCCAGTTCAACACTCCAGCGACTAAAAGGGAAAAATAACCGACGCTCTAGATTACTACTATAATTTACAACAAAAAGGAAAAAAAACTAATTCGAAAAATGATCCCTACTTGGGGGGGTATAAAAAAAACTACACTCATATCATCACAAAATGCACACTACGACTTCCGGTATTTTAATTCCGTGGCACTGCATTTACAAATCACTTCTTTTTTATTTACAAATATATATTTTTTCTCTCTCTTTCGACGTTCCCGAAGAAAAAGGTTGGGACCTTGTACGAGCGAGTGTGTACGAGTTCAGTCAATTCCTGCTGGAAACGAACTCGAGACACGAACCTCGGTGATAATAAGTTTAAAAAAAACTAATTTATTCAAACAGAAAGACCTAAAAAAAGACTCAAAGAAACTTAAAACGAAATCAAGCCAAAAATGAAATATATATGTATACAAAAAATATCTACGATTCTCTCTCTATACAAGACAGTTCCAGCTACGGGGCAAAACGCATATGTACATCATCATAATCTTTTCAGGGCAGAGCCATCATCATCGGTGTCCACGAGGACTCTCGACCTACACAACGAACGACACAAAGGGAGGGAGGGGGAGGGGGTCAGAAGCTTATTAGGGAGGGTTAAGTTTGGCGTCAAACGGGCGGCGTAAGTGCCGTTTGGGCGTGGCGTACGGAGACGGGAGTTCGAACGTCACCAGGCGTGGAGGGCGCGCGGAGCACTGCCTCCACGACGCTGCTGACCCAGGAAACCTGCGCCTCCTCCCTCCCTCCCTCTCGCCCTCCCTCCCTCCCAATCCCTCCCCAATCCCTCCCTCTCTCTCTCTCTCTCTCTCTCTCTCTCTCTGTGGGACAAATGCACAAACACAAACACATGCACTAAACAAGTACATCAATCCTGAACTTACTGAAAGGTAGGTTTTATGGTCGTCATTAATTTCTCTCTCTCTCTCTCTCTCTCTCTCCTTAAAAAAAACAAAAAAAAAATTCCTTACACCTCACCGGCCATTCTATCTCACCCAACCACCCACCGGCGGTCCATATCCCAACTCCAATTCCCCCCCCCCCCTACTCTCTCTCTCTCTCTCCTCTAACCTGGCCCCTTCCCCTTTTAATAATGTAGTGTCCCTCCTCCTCCTCCCCTCCTCCTCCTCCCCTCCTCCTCCTCCTCCTGCCTCCCTCCTCCTCCTCCTCCTCCTCCTCCTCCTGCGACAATATAAGAAAATTTCCATTACAATAATTCGGCTCAACTTTTTCCATTCATACATGGCATTTCAAACATTTTTTAATAATCAGTTCTAATTCATTCTTTAACCCGTCAATTCATGTTAACCAAATGAAAAGTGATTCGTAGGCGTGCATCAATGCAAAGAAGAGTCTCCCACCCACCCACCCACCCCCAAAACCCCACGCAACCCCCGACGGCCTTGCTTCAAGACGGAAAATTGAAATCAGCCCACTGGGAGGTCCGTGTCGTTGACTAGCCCAGGTCAAGAGCTGCGTTTTCTGCGGATTGCGGAAGTCTCGTGTGTGTGTGTGTGTGTGTACTCTACAGCACCTGTTACCTGTTTCCGGTAACTAAACTGTTTGTCGTTAAAAGGTATAAATAAATGAAGATTTGCAGACAATTACTTCAAGTGTAAACTTGAAATGAAACTCTCTTACGAAGAAGTATTTCATGCAAAAGTGGTAAACAATAATAAAGACCACATAACCAAAAGGAACTATAACATAAATGTATGAACTCGATGAAAAGTGCTCACGAAAATCAATCTTTTATATTACCAAATATAAATTATCAATCTCTTATATTAACAATCTCTTATTTCAACAGATTTTTATTACAACAAAAACGAACAACAAGAATTCGGTCGTAAAAACGCCACATATAACAATATCTAACCAAGGAATAACAACCCTATAACCAATGATCGAGAAAAAGTAGAAATAAACAACCAATGACGATAGACTTTCTTTCCCTCAACTACCGAGCTATGGAATGCTCTTCTCCCAACCTCAGATTTAACATGATTTACTTTCTATATCTTGTTTCAGTCGAGCCTGGGCAAGGGACGGACATGAGGTTACAGACGATCGTCCTTCAAGAGAGGAGCTTCATACTTCTTTCCAGGTTAAGTTCCAGATTTTTGTACATAACCTCTCTTTCTTCTTCCGTCAGATCTGGGCAACATGAGGACATTAGGTAGCCAGTCCCACCGGCCTCCGTATTTTTCAAAACATATCAAGGTATTAACACAGATAGTTTCGTTACATTTAGTTGAATATTAAATCTGAGAGGAATAAGAGATCACTTTGGAATTTCTACTGAAGTAAACTCACGCAATTGTTTACCGTTTAAACCGTAATTTAACAAAAGTGCAATTTACGAAATGAAATGTACAAAAGTATTAATTTACCCAATGTAATTTACAAAAGTATAATTTACGAATTGTAATTTACAAAACTACTATCTACAATATGTAATTTACAAAACCATATTTTAAAAATGTAATTTACATAACTATAATTTTCAAGGTGTAATTTACCTAATTGTAACTTTCGGAATGTAATTTACAAAACAATAACTTACAGAAATGTAACTTACAACTTGTAATCTACGAAGTGCAATCTACAAAGCTATAATTCACGAAATGTGATTTACAGAACTATGGCGAAACAAAATCACGATTTACAAAACGTAATGTAAACAAGTCTTTTACAAAACTCCCCCGAGAGAGAAGCATCCCAAAGCTTCCACTGAAGTGACAAAGATGAAATGAACCAGAGCCATTCCACTAAACTAATAAAACCAAAACAATCAAAACACATTTGTGTGGACAAAGTTGCTTTATTGAAAACACTGAGAGAGAGAGAGAGAGAGAGAGAGAGAGAGAGAGGAGAGAGAGAGACGAGATTTGTAGAGAGAGAGGAGAGAGGAGAGTAGACACTCCACAAGCAGTGAGAGTGAGATATATTATGACATTCCAAAACAGTGAGAGAAAGGAAAAAAAACAGAAAAACAGAGAGAGAGAGAGAGAGAGAGAGAGAGAGAGAGAGAGAGAGAGAGAGAGTAGGAGAAACAGAGAGAGAGAGAGTGGGAGAAACAGAGAAGGAGAGAAATATAGAGAGAGGTAGGAGAAACAGATAATGAGAGAGAGAATAGGAGAGAGAGAGAAGAAATAGGAGAAACAGAGAAAGAGAGAGAATAGGAGAGAAAGAGAGAGAATAGGAGAAACAGAGAGAGAGAGAGAGAGAGAGAGAGATATGACAATCCGAAAGCAGTGGTAGAAAGATGTATGAAACTCCAAAAGCAGTGAGAGAAAGAAAACACTGAGAGAGAGAGAGAGAGAGAGAGAGAGAGAGAGAGAGAGATGACAATCCGAAAGCAGTGGTAGAAAGATGTAATGAAAACTCCAAAACAGTGAGATGACAGTAAAACACTGAGAGAGAGAGAGAGATAGAGAGAGAACCTGACTGGATGCCTTACATCTTGTTTCCGGGTTGCCCCAAAAGGTCCCTCCATGTGAGGCCACCTCTAAGAAAGAGAGAGAGAGAGAGAGAGAGAGAGAGAGAGAGATGTATGACACTCCAAAAGCAGTGACAGAAAGATGTATGACACTCCAAAAGCAGTTAGATAAAGATAGATTATGACACTGCAAAAGCAGCGAGAGAAAAAATATTATGACACTCCAAAAGCAGTGACAGAAAGATGTATGACACTCCAAAAGCAGCGAGAGAAAGATAAATTATGACACTCCAAAAGCAGTGTCAGAAAGACAAATCCATGACACTCCAAGAGAGCAATATGGGTCACCCCATCCCCCACCTCAGCGCTGAAGCCAAAATGTAGGTCACTGGCAAAGTGACTAATATCGATTGCAAATAAGTGAGAGTGCATGATTCGTATCGCATATTGCAATGTGGAGGCACGCTAAACATCCATTAATGGACAGGGTGCAATGGCTGCAGACCTGTCAGCCTTTTGCCGTTGGAACTGTATCGATCGAGTATATACTACGTTTAGTATTAGAACGCAAAAGTTGCTCAATGTAACGAAATTTTTATTTTTAATCTTAAAATCTGCATTCAAAGTTTGATGCTTCGAAGATATTGTGTATTGTTGTATCTATGCATTATGTTTATTTATGTATTCATGTATCATACTGTACATAAGTCAATTCGTATATTTTTTTATTATGTAACAAAGCCAGTCTATGGGTGAAGAAATGTAATTATTTATATGCTTCACTAGAACTATTATTCCTCATATGAATCTTTTGCATGAATTATTATTCGCCTTTCAGAGCATGCAAAGATACTTTCTACACGAATTATTATTATTATTATTATTATATTATTATTATTATTATTATTATTATTGACAATCAAAAGCCACAGTAGTGTTAAAATATTTTATTGTACAATGGTAAAAATACAAGGAGAGACTTACGGATACTGCTCCGCATCCCTCTTCAGTCCTACTGATGATCAAACAAAGGAGGGAGCGTTACAACAACAGTGCAAAAAAAAAAAAAAAAAAAAAAAAAAAACAAAAAAAAAAAAAAAAAAAAAAAAAAAACTGGTTCAAGGCGGATGGATTTAAGTGTTGGTCAGGTAATCCCCGTTCGGTTGTTTCTGTTGCTTTCAATTTTAAAAATACAATAAAAAAAATCGGTTAGTGTGCAATAATAACAACATTAGGAAAACACCGGGTGTTTATCAAATTCCCTGTGCCAATTGCCCTCAGAAATACTTTGGAGAAAGTGGGCGGAGTTTGGATGTAAGACTTTCTGAACATCGTAGAGCCTATGAACTCCATGCAATGAATAATGCTCTTGTTTCACCTTCATTCGTTCCTGGACACATCATCAATTGGAATGGTGCCTCTGTCATTTTTAAGAGTGGGATGTTGGTGTTCGTCGCTTAGTGGAAGGAGCTGCTATTAGAAAGGGGTGTGCTTTTGAAGGGAACAAAACCTTCACTGATGAAGATAAGTTTTACCATTTCTTTAATAATTGGCCACTTTGTCAACGATTTTAGGACTCATATGTCGGTTAGTTGATTGTGAGACCCCTGATGTGCTCCCACCTCTCTTTTATCCCAGATGACTGAGGTTACTACAGCTTCAAGTCATGGCGCCGATGGAGTATCTGCTGAGCTGGAATCACCTGAACGACCACTTCGCCGTTCCAGCCGTCTCGCCAACAGAAACAACCGACCGGGGATTACCTGACCAACACTTAAATCCATCCGCCTTGAACCATTTTTTTTTTTTCACTGTTGTTGTAACGCTCCCTCCATTGTTTGACCATCAGTAGGACTGAAGAGGGATACGGAGCAGTAACCGAAAGTCTCTCCTTGTATTTTTACCATTGTACAATAATATATTTTAACATTACTGTGGCTTTTGATTGTCAATATTATAGCCTCGTTACGGAGGTTCATTATTATTATTATTATTATTATTATTATTATTATTATTATTATTATTATTATTATTATTATTATTATTATTAATGCACACAGAAATTATCTTACATGGACAAGAATACCGTAAGTGAAAAAAAAACCTCCTTCTATAAGGGAACAAAAAACTCCTTAACTATAAGAAAGAAATCAAATCCAATAAAATTACATAAATAAAACAAAAGACTGGGATGAATTTGACAAACTATGGCGATAAAATTCATTTTTTATTAAGGTTGGATGAAAAATAGTTAATAGCAGAAAGGGTCACACAGAAAGAGAGAAAAAAACACTAAATTTGATACCCGAAATAAAAGTTTGGTCTCCACGGAAAAATACACGAAACAATTCAGTCTTTTAAAAGTGGATGACAAAAAAATATCAAAATAAATTCCTCAAAAAAAAAAGTGGACAGGATTAAAAAAAATAATAAAGTCACTAACCTGCTCTCCAAAACCAGCTAAAACAAACCGAAAGCAATATTCCCAATGCCTCTAAAAATAGCCAAAAACTCCTCCAGGCCATGAAGTTATTAATCTCGGTGCGAAATACCATTTTCGCAAAAAAATAAAATTGTAAAGTGGGAAAACAAACTCACAAACAAAAAAAAGCGTAAAAGTTCGGCTTTTAATAAATGCAGTGTCATGAGTCCCCGACTATGTAAGCACTTGGGTAGGCAATCATTTATTTCATGTTCCAATTTTGATCACTGGAAGAAACTGCGACATGAATATAACAGAACGTTTACCGCATTTCTCTACTTATGAAAAAGGTTTATATATATATATATATATATATATATATATATATATATATATATATATATATATATATAATATATATATATATATATGGGGATGCAATCCACAATGATGTAAAAATCCATCTGTATTTAAAATATACATAGTTTTTCTTGTACAGGAACTTATAGCTTTCGACCATACTTGATGGTCGAAGCTCTAGTTCCTGTACATGAAAAATATATATATTTTAAACGACAGATGGATTTTGCATCATTGTGGATTGCATCTCCGTATACTTAAGAGGTACGACATAGTACCTAGCTTCTGCATGTATATATATATATATATATATATATATATATATATATATATCTATATATATATATATATATATATATCACTAATATACAATAATGTACTAAAAACAAACCCCGATTTCTTCACATCATCACCTGCGGAGGGAGGATTAAAGATTTTTTTCTTTTTAAGAATTCATCTTCGTAAGAGCTTTCACAATAGCACGCCGACACAAACAGGTGACCTCTAACAATGCGACGCTAAATGAAGCTGAAGATTCTTACATCAGACGTGCGTCGTGTAACCTTTTGTTACGACTGAATATAGTAGATTCATCTTTTCTGTGATTCAAGAAACTTCCGCGTTAGGTCTGCTTTACTTTATTTTCTTTCAAATTCGTTTAGAGTTATTACTGTAAAAGTATCTTTATTGCAAATAAGAAGTAATCCTTTTGTAATAATAAATAAATAAATAAATAAATAAATAAATAAATAAATAAATAAATAAATAAATAAATAAAGGTGCCAAGTCGAATTTTAGTATGAAAACTATACAAAAATAGTCTACGGTCAGATCTACCCATGTTTAACTTTCCCGATATCAAATTACTACAATACTATACCAGCCTTGGAGTAATTGCTATTGTAATTTAATTGAAATTGAATTAATTACATATTTTTAAGATAACTGCAATTGTAAATTTTTACTTCTATTTACTAATGGTAATTGTAATTATGAAATTTAAATTTTTACTTCTATTTAATAATGGTAATTGTAATTTTGAAATTAAAATTTTCAAATCATAAAGTAACCTTTTTTGAATTGTAACAGTCCTTTTTATAAAATGTTAACGTTAACTTTTGTAGGTCTAAAATGTCCAGAATATGTTTATTTTTTATTTTCACTAGATCTTTTACAATTTACAACTGTTGCATAAATTGATACTGAAAGGCCACCAAACTCACGTATATGTTCTTTTATGCAACAATCTCCATTTTGTTTGTTTGTTTGTTTGTTTGTTTTTTTCCATGGGAATAGGTGTACGAAATATAATTGCACAACAAATAGATATATGTAACTGTAACTGTCATTAAAACGTTGAATTATTAAAAGAGAGTAATTATAATTATAATCGTATCTGGCATTTTTTCCATCCTTGTAACTGTAGTTGTAATCTGATAATAGGACAGGTCATTATAATTGTAAATGACATAAAGCATGTGTAATTACTCCAAGCCTGGCTATAACCGTGATCACTGAACATCAAAAACGAAAACATTACAAATATAATATCACAATAAACTTTCACTTCAACCAATTAATACATATCTGCCAATAAATCGTGCGTATCTCTGACATGCATTTACCTAAAAGCATCACATCCAACTGCCAATATAGCACTAAAAATAAAGCAAGCTTGATATTCGCTTCGATGTAACGAGAAAGTACTATATAGTCACGTAGTATTACTTTTATGCTATAGTATTTCTTAATGATAAAAATGATAAAATTGGACTACAGTTGCCTTCAGTAAGCAAAGACATATTATAGCTTTAGCAGCCTACGCAAATAAGTACTTCTGTTGATAGTTTGATCAGCATAATACAAACATGACCAGGACTTACAATAAAACGTGGCAGCATACTTATGCAAATATTCCCTGGAACACTATAGTAATTCATGATGTGGTACAAACAGTTACAGGCGTGGAACAAATCATACCTATGACATGAATCATGGTACAAGCGATATACCAAGCAAGGCACAAATAGCGCTCATGATTGTGCAACTAGTCCCAGAGGTGATACAAACGACACCCGTGCATTTGACGTTTAGGTCAGTTCCTTACGACGCTCCTGATTGGCTGTTGATAAGCCAATCACAGGGCTGGATGGAAACTCTCAGTCTCTCTCGACAGACTGAGAGTTTCCATTCCCGTGATTGGCTTATCAACAGCCAATCAGGAGCGTCGCAAGGGACTGGCCTAAACATCAAATGCACAGTTGATTTGCATTTACTATAGTACAGCGGTACCAGACGTGGTACAAATGGTACACATTCCAAGCGGAGGCCTCGGCGCGATCTCTGTTAGACGTTCCATTCTGTCTTCTTTAAGAAATGGTTCGGTTCATTGACTTTTAAGGGCTTAGGCCTCTCTGAAGAAGGCCGCCAGTCACTCATCGCTAAGCAACGTGCTCAGGGGGACGATTGTTAAAATATGGAAGATGAACACAAATACAGAAGTTGAACACAAATACGGAAGTTGAACATAAATACGGAAGTTGAACACAAATACAGAAGTTGAACACAAATACGGAAGTTGAACACAAATACGGAAGTTGAACACAAATACAGAAGTTGAACACAAATACAGAAGTTGAACACAAATACGGAAGTTGAACACGCGTGGTGATGTCTGCAAATAACTGGTTGTTTAATGAGGGCTTGTGGGGAAAGTTCCATCTATAAATGGAGCGATAGCAGTGTAATTATTATCAAAATAAACATCCTGCACATGCATTCATACATGAATACTTACAAACATACGTATTGCATTACAGCCAGTATGCATAGTACATACCTTCCAACATTAACAGCCCATATCCTATTACGTACATACATACATACATAATAACATAATGTTCATTTACATCCTATCTATAATGTTTGATTACGAAGTTAAATAAAAAATAAACCTCATCCTAACAGAATTACACTTAATGTTCCATCTCAATTACACCTACTGTTCGGAAGAGCTTGATAAAACTACCGAAATGCTTTTAAAATAAATAAACAAATAAATAAATAAATAAAGAACCAAAATACTTACTAATACTCACTTCACTATACATCTGAGCCATCAACATCTTCCACTCACCATTTTTCATCCCACCCCATCATCCCCGCCCCCCCCCCCCCAACACCACTTCTCCATCCTTTCCTCCTTCCCCTCCCCCTCCCCCTCCCCGCCCCCAAGGGAATCCGCTTCATTAAGCGCTACTCAATTTGCAAGATCACAACAGACGCGAGAGGTTATCAATGATTCGGCATCAGGAATAAATTGTTTTTTTTTTTAATCATCTCTCGATCTTTCAAGTCATGACTCGTGTTCTTGATTCTTTATCGAGCGAAACATCATAGAGAGAGAGAGGAGAGAGGAGAGGCGAGAGAGAGAGAGAGAGAGGGGGGGGGGGGGAGCGGGGGGGGGGGGGTTTTGTTTGGTCACCCCTCCATGAATTTTTGTACTTGAAGGCTGTTCAGTTCACGTGTAAGTCTATGTGTAAAGGGTACAAGTCTCTCTCATCTCTCTCCCCTCATCTCTCACTCTCTCTCTCTCTCTTCACACACACACTTCATACATAAGAAAACCACCTGTAATAGAAATAATTATAGCAATAAGGTTTATTGAATTACGTAATCCTATTTTGAAAATTTTATATAAATATATATATATATATAATATATATATATATATATATATATATATATATATATATATATATATTCTTTCCAAGGGAGGACGAATGTAGAACAAAATCAACATGGAAACGATGAACACCAGTCGCTGTATATAAGATACACAAGGGGTGACACTTCTGTCCGGTAAATGTCAAAGAGAGAGAGAGATAGAGGAGAGAGAGAGAGAGAGAGCGAGAGAGAGAGAGAGAGAGAGAGAGAACTTGAAGTGAATATAATTTACCAAGTGATTCATGATTAATTATGGTTAAACTTACGGTAGTACCCGTACTGCTTTTAGGTCTTACCTGTAAAAAAAAAAAAAAAAAAAAGATATATATAAAATTTTTCTAAACACAAAGTGGTACACGTTTTCATAGCAAAATTAAAACTTACAACAGAATTAAGCTTTTTGAACAGGTAAAATTGTAATCCAATAGAGAAACCAACCTATAAACATTTTGAATACAGTTTTATTTGTCCGTTTTCGAAGACGGACACCCAAGGAGAGGGTTCGGAGGAAAATAATACCCAGAATGCTACCATATTCACAATAGTGGTAAACAAAACCTTACTACTTATGGATAGCCAGGACTAAGACTGACATCAACATGAAAGCTCTCATAACCATTAACAAATCAAGAATATTCATAAGGAAATCATCGCAAGGAACCAGTGATTATTCAGCAACGGGACCAACAGTCTTACTTGACTTCCGAACTACGTCGAGAGTGACTTCTATCACCAGATATATATATATATATATATAATATATATATATATATATATATATAATATATATATATATATATATATATATATATTCAGCAATAGAAGAGTTTCGTTGAAATCGGAGACGAATAATAAATATTAAAACCAAAGGGCTTGAATGAAGAGAATCTTTACCTGTTTATTTGGTTTTAATATTTATTATTCGTCTTTGATTTCCACTGAACTCCTATATTATATATGATATATATATTATATATATATATATATATATATATATATATATATATATATATATATATATATATATAAATGAATAACCTGATCACGAAGTATATAAAACGTGATGCTATGTATAAATATAAATGGAGGAAAATGGAAAGGCGAGAAAGCCAAGAACTTTCGGCCTAACACGACCCATTTTCCTCTAAAAGCAACAAACAGTTTTAAGAATTCCTGAGGATTATCGATGCAACGTAGAAATAGCACTTAACAGCTTATATCTATGCTTTTGGTTCCAAACAAAAATTACAATTTTTCCAACGATGTAAACCTAATAAAGCCACCCTGGAGAATCCTCGTCCAATCAAACAATTGCAGAAGAAGTCTGAGAAATTTCTCGAAATTCGCACTGGGTACAAACTAATAAAGGTGTGATTTTTTTTTTCATCGTAACCAAAATGAAAAAGAAAAATATATACAGTAAACTGTGCTTCTTCGTTAAACGGAAGTACGTCTGTGTGTGTGTGTGTATATATATGTGTTCGCGCGCATGCGCACACGTCTGCAAGAAAGCCACACGGCAAACTTTCACCCGACAGATCTGCTCAGGGAGTTCGGAATATCAGCAAAAATGTCGGATTTGTTTTCGGGAGTTTGTTTTATCGGGGACCTGGAAGAGACGGGAGAGGTGGGGTGGGGAGGGAAAGAGAGGTGGGGTAAGGAGGGAGAGGTGGGAGTGGGGAGGGACGGTTGGAGGAGGAGGAGGAGGAGGAAGAGGAGAAGTTGGGGTTGGTGGTGGTGGTGGTGGTGTCTGGTCGGTAGTTGAGGAAGTTTCTCAATCTTGGTCCAGCCTTCCTTTTCCCTCCAGCACCTGCTGCTGCTGCTGCTTTCAGTTCAGCTAGCACACAGCTAGCTCTCTCTCTCTCTCTCTCTCTCTCTCTCTCTCTCTCTCTCTCTCTCTCTCTCTCTCTCTCTAAAAATCTTCATGCGTTTCAAAATCTCTCATAAGTTTCTCTGAACCTCCATATTTTTAAATCTTCGTCAAACAAGCAACACATGAATAGTCTTTTCAAAAGAGACTCCTGAGATACGATCTGACTCTATTCACAAACCAGTAGGCTAACTCAATTCAAGAAGTAACCTTCCCTATAGTAGTAGACAGCGCCTCAGTGGCGTGGTTGGTATGGTGTTGGCGTCCCACTTCAGTGGTCGCGAGTTCGGTTCTCGGCCATTCCATTGAGGAGTGAGAGATGTGTATTTCTGGTGATAGAAGTTCACTCTCGACGTAGTTCGGAAGTCACGTAAAGCTGTTGGTCCCGTTGCTGAATAACCACTGGTTCCTTGCAACGTAAAAACACCATAAAAACAAACAAACAAAATATAGTCGTAGACCTACTCAAACACAATGCTCATCAACACAGTGCCTAACTCTACGACACAAACTTAAAGTACTCGTTTAGCATCTCTGAATCCTTCACTGGTATTCTGTGTACTTGAACTGAATTGAATGTAGAATTTAGGCTAAAGGTCAAGCACCGGGACCTATGAGGTCATTCAGCGCTGAAATGGAAATTGACGGTAAAAGGTTTGAAAGGTGTAGCTGGATGAAAACCTCAAAGCAGTTGAACCATGAATGAACTGTTAGCAGAGGGTGGAAAGTAAGATGGAAGAAAGAGAATATGAAAGGAGGCACAGTGATAGGAACGAAAGGGGTTGCAGCTAGGGCAGAAGACACATTGCAAAGAACCTTAAGTAATGCCTATAGTGCACCGCATGAGGTGCACTGATGACACTAACCTTCTGCCCCCACGGGGTTTTGTGTACTTGACGTATTTCTCATTCTAATTTCATTCAATCACCTTCCCACCCAGAGGAAGTTGTCTGCACAAGAGGTTCATCACTCATAAAGTGCGGCATTTCATTATTCACCTTTAACTAAATTCAGCAACACCTATACAGTGTTCTTTTCCTCCTATCCCAAAGTCACTAAAAGCACAAACCACAACTGGTAAGCCAATGGTGCCAGGCTTCAAAGTATACATAAGTTTCCACTTGGGAAAGTGAAAATGTGACAAAAAAAAAACAGTAGTAAGGTACTTGGAAAATAAAATATGCAAACATACTGCACACAGAAAATTCCTCACCAATGTAGTACATTGGATACTTAGGTGATGAATTCACCATCAAGAGTCACATAGCTGCTGAGTTCAACTTTTTTTTTTTTTTTTTTTTTTTGCTGCACAAACAGTAGCAGTAGAGAGATGTATAGGAAAAAGGACAAATATGCAACTAGTTATAAAATTCAAATGTGAGGTACAGAGTACTGAAGAAATATCAGAAAATTGAATAGAAAAAGAATGAATTAAATTGAAAGGACAAGATCCTATGACTGGTCAACAGCCGTGGAAAATTAACCACTTAATGATAATTCTAGCTGTATGGTATAGTTGGAAGTACAGTAAAAAAAAAAAAAAATTTATTCCTTCGAAGATGGCTGATAAAATTGCTGAAACTAGGTACTCATGGCATAAGAAAACAAATGTCTCTAATCATAATTTCTTGACAAGAGACTAGTATGCCGAAACATATCATAGTTATCCATAATGATACGCGACACTAGCTAAAGTGTAATTTGTCATCCACAGCCTATCATAGCTTAATCCTGCTAATAATGGAATTTATATCTCCTATCTGTCCACCACATGCCACATTTTCATGAGAAGCTACTTGAACAGATATTAACTGCAAAGTAAATTTCATAAAACTAAGGTAAAAAGTAATGCTATCATTTTTATCATTACTAGCATACATGCACTATAAAAAATAATGGCAACATATGAGTGCGTCATGATGGTAAGTACAGTCCTAAAGCTTAAACAAATGTATCTTCATTCTGTTTACAATACTAGAACAGAATAGTAATGAGGGAAGTTGGCACCAGGTCGGACAGTGCCAAGTCTATAAAGGATAAATACATGCCAATCAATTTGTACAAAACATATACAAAGAGCAAAAGACATTAGAAAAACAAAATATGTAGTTTTACAGCCTCTCTTGAACTTAAGAACAAAAGAAATAATACAAAACTGCCAGGTAAACTGCTCTGCAACTTTGCATTTCTTTTCTGGGTGCAAGCATTGATGGAAGGTCCTTGTTGAAACTGAGCTTTTGAAAGATGGCTAAGATGAGAGGTCAGTTGATGGCACTGATGGAATTAAGACCAAGGGCACAAGCAAAAAGTATTTATATAGAAGTACTAATCAGTCTCCTGCATTCTTGCTTTTTATTTTTTATTCTTTATTTCTTTATTTATTTATTCATTTATTTATTTAATTTTTTTCTGGCTTGAAGGTCAGTACTTTCTAAACCATGATCAAAACCATTTAGAAAATGAACCAACCATATCTAGATCTCTGAATACTGCTAACATATAAACAAGAGAACAAGATTCCAATAGAGTATGACATTATATAAGTAGCATTAATAAAATCAGGAATAAAGATACAAGAATCTTATGAATAATGTACAGATTTCTGCCACAATTAGGCTATGTACTGTAAAATATAGTAAAAAGGTACATTATTATCACAATATAATGCAAAAGATTCCAATAGGCTCTCCCAGTTCGCGATCAAAATTCCTGTGGACACTTACACCTGTACTGATCTTCCAGCATGCAAAAATAAATAAAATAAATAAATAAATAAACATAAAATAGAAAATAAAAAATAAAAAGCAAGAGTACTGAAGACTGATTAGTACTTCCGTATGAAAATGGTTTTTTTTGCTTGACCCCTGAGGCTTAATTCCATCAGTGCCATCAACTGACCTCTCATCCAAATAGTAGTGTTCCCCAAGCAAGTTCATTCTAATTTCATATAGCACACTATATTGTATAGTTGTGTGATTTACCATCACTGATCATTGCACATAAAGTGACTTCCAAACATCCTACAACAAAGAGGAAGTAAAGGCAAGGAATTTATTAGTAAAAGCAAGGGCTTATTACAACAAAGGATAAAGTACTGATATGGTAGGAGAAAATCAAGAGCACCACATTGCAACAAGGAGCAAAACATGCCAAGAGGAAAAAGCAATGGAAGTCATGATGCTACTTATCCTGGACATTCTACAAAGCTTTTTTTTTTTAGACCCAAATGCTGCTACGCTTTCTCTTCCCACCTTACCATTACATCAGGTGATGGTCAGCTGCTTTCATGTAGCACACAAACAATGAGAAACTCTTATCTGTTATGCACTATGTATACATTAGCATTAACACCAATAGCAATAACTTGGAAATTTTTATTTATAACTCAGTAAGATGAAGCTAGTTATGAAGGATGCATTCAAATCATCTTATTCAAACCTAAAATCAATAGCGTATGTTGGCAAGCATAAACAAAGTTTTTGCAGCTTCCCCTCTACTGATCGGAGTGTTAAAATATCTTCTGGTAGGTACTGTATCAAATACGTAGGCAATACAATTGCTGATTGATGGGAAAAGACAATGAAAAGTTTAGAGAAAAGCATCACAATAAATGAACACTTAAGACACCTAATAAGATCATCCAAAGAAGGACATGAGACCAAGAAAAGGACTAAAATAACAAAAAACTATCAGTGGATCTCAACATGCATCATCTTTAGCATATGAAAAAACCCGCAACCACTGGAAATATTGTGTATGAAATGAAAAGAAGGCTTCTGCCTTTTCCTTTCCTCCTCATACCCCCATACAAGCCTTGACATTTCTTTAATTAGCAGTAAGATCAATGATAAAATTTCTACACTCAAACCACAAGATAAACAGTAGAAAAAAATATCAGGTACTGTATATATTTTGTGTCATCACTAAAGAGAATACAGAAAGAATAAAATGCTACTTATACACATACCTAATCCTGCACCACAAGCTTCCACATAACAGGAAAACATTCTAACCTACCATCACCTACACTGCTTAAAATGAACACACACTTGAAAACTGAAGTATACAAAAGCAAACTAACTTAAGTTCCTGCCTTAATGGATGGGGTGAGTGCCCTGAAACACTCAAAGATGCAAATGAAGTGTCATCACCGTTTTAGTTTGAAAAATATAAAAAACAAGCCTAGCCTGTGCATGACACCCTTGGTAAAACTAACGTGGTCTCCCAGTTCCAATTCCATGTCCCAGGATCCCAGAATGCCCTGGCACTTATACTGGGATGACCATGAAGAGTCACTCTAGAAGGATTTCACACCCCTCCCCCCCCCCCCCCCCCCCCCCCCCCCCTCCCCCCCCACCCACAAGAAGGTAACATCGGGACGCATCATGACAAACAACACAGTACAATATTAAGGCTGACCCATCAGGACTTGATTTCTAATAGTATTTATGCCACTGGCAGCACACACTACAGCCACAACTTCCACACCCTAATGCTTCTTAATTCAAAAGAAGAACCCTCCTTTAACACTATGCAGGAGCCATTCATTCTGGTGACAAATATCAGGAAACCCACTACAAAAAACATCTCACCATAATGACACCATCAACAAAAGACCCCCTTCCAACAAGATGCCCTGAAGATTACCCTGAGCCAATCTGTCAGGTCACTGAGACTCTGACAAGGGGCTGTCAACATTCACAATTAGCCTCTGTACCTGGTTTACATAGGAGAGGCACTTGACAATCAACAATGAGTGTCAAAAAACTATCTCTACAGCCTTCAACCTCCATGCTCATCCCCTCCACATAAATACAACCAGAGACTGCTCTGAAAGCTGATATATGGTATCTCCAACTTTTACAGAGATCAGGGTGAGTCGAACGACAGCAAAATGTTAACAGTCATATTTCACATTTCCTTTGCTTTTATAATAAATGCACTTGACATTAGTTTATAAAAATAGTCCCAAGTGTGTCTATACTATCCAGAGAGTGAAAGAAATTACTTGAAAGACACAAGAAAATTATAAATCAAACTCAAGTGATGCAGCCATAATTTTTAAGTAAACATATGACAATTTCTGTTACAGGCTCCTTTCAACTTATCATTTGGGCTTCAATTTTTTCAAGATACTATAATAATTATAACTACCAGCATGAACATCTGCTTCCTATCATGGAAGTTAAATTTACAAGGGCTAAGCAGACAAAAACACACTATGCGTGAACTCAGTAGAGATTGAATCTGGGACTGGCATAATTTGCCAAAGGAGTGATTCAATATCATGGTTAATTAGCTGAAATCACCAGGTAAGTCTGAAATGCCATTTTAAAAAAACTCACAATACCGATGCAACACAAATGACTGCAAATGCATTTTGACTACATATAGGTAGTACCCTATGACAGACCATTACAATGGAAGTTATAAGCATCCAAAATAAGGCCGACCTATTAATATTTTAGCAATTGACAGCAAAGGATATCTGTCCAGTTGTTAGGAGCTTCTCCCCACAGATAGAAGATGAAAGAATAATATTGCGATACTCTCCCACACACAGGAAAAATAATCCCAACTGTTCAGTGGAGTACTAAAGTTATAGTGGTTTCCTGACTATCTAAAGCATTTGAATAATAAGGCTGATATAGTAATCTATTTACATTTATGGTAAACTGGTCATTAGATATAGTATAACAGGGCTCAATGGGTATTTTATTCGTACAACCCTTTGGAATATATTAGTTAGACAATGTACAATATTTATTTCATTTACTGACACCCAAAATCCTATAGTATTAAATATATTGTGATAAATGCTATGAAATTACAATATTATATTGTGTCTCTGTATCATTCTTCTAATAGCTTGATGCTTCCATATGGGGTTGCTCAATAACTACCATTCTTGATCCATATTTCACAAAGGAAATCATAAAAATTATGATCAGCCTTGGGCCATTTGCCCAGCACTGGTCAACTGCCCACATCACTAATTCAATGGCAAGGCAAAGGTTATGTCCTAACCTAACCTAAATCACAGTACCATACCTGAACAAAGGACCTGCTCACCTGGACAACCCTCTTCAATCTACATTATGCTAACTGCTTAGCTACAGGTGTCTTATCTTTATCCTATGTGTAATCAACATTTCACAAGCATTCAAAAATTAGGTATAACCACCAAATATCTCCCTTAGCCTATGATCACCTTTTCTAACACACTAAGCTATAAACCTACAGTCTTACAAAAGGAACAACACAAATTTCTATAATTTGTCCATTTGCAGTATTGAATTAAATCTTGGCGACAAGAAAATAGTTTCTCTTCCATTACATAAATCTACGTCCTTTCCTAGAACTCACTGAAACAACCTACCCAATGGCTAACTCAGCTAGCCTTGCCTAATAAGTGGCATTTATGCCTTCTTAAACCGATTTCCTAAAGACAAAAATGAACAATCTAACATATTTTCTCAGAGTTTAAGACATTTTTCTTCAACACATTTTGAACTTATTTACAGCAAATATGGTAGGTATAAATCATGGCAATGTTGCATCAAGTCTTCTAGAAAATTCTATTGTTTGCTAAGAAATGTTGTTTGCTCTTTTGAGTCAAGTCATCTTAGACTTGTTCAAAGGTTGCACAGTTTTGCTATGAAGTAGTTCTAAGTAAGTGACAAATTGTGCCGATGTTTTCATGCCTGAGACTGGAAGAAGAAAAAACCAATTCAGTGTCAAGATGCAAATTATTTTAAAGCTCCCAAAACACTTCCATTTCGTGTACAGTATTGTGTATTTGAGAGGCTAAATTTAGTATAATTCTATAATATTTGATTAAGGCCTATTTTGTGAGGTTATACAGTATTCACTGTTAACTCTGCACAACTCCCTTACCATGTCATCTATGCTTATAGCAAAATAAAATCCAGTGTGATTAAGTTATGTGTAGCCAACACCCCAACCGAACTTTACGCAGTCTGATAAGGTGAAGGCCTTTGCATCTTAAGTTAGGTTTAGCCAAGAAGGTTAGGTTATTAAGGTACAGGTCTTTCATTCGATTCCTTCTTCCCCCAAAAACAAAATTCCATCTTCCTCACTGGTGGAGAGTAATATCGATGAATAGCCTATGCAGTGAGCAAAACTGCAGTCTACCACCATAGCCAATAACTTGCCGAGATATTATACTGTCTTTTAGTTTTGTTTGTTTTGTCTTTCATGTTTATATTTAGTCTTTTGATTATTTTTTGCCATCAATCCCAAGAAGCTGGTATTACGCACGGCGCCCATCTCTCCCACAAACCATCAGCTGCTGAGCTGGACAGCTGCGGCAGTAGTCGGTAATTTTACCTACCACCTTTCCGAAAAAATACTTTAACACGTATTGTAATCCAGGATAGACATTAATCAAGAGCCAGCATCTGTTGAAGCAACACCTCGAGCCCTCTACTGTCCTCTCGAGGTAAGTTTTTTCTCCCGAGTCACGAATTAAGGCCATAAGTTCCGATTTTTGGGAAGGTGTTCACGTTATGGTAGAGGTGGCCATTCGGTATTTTACCCTGACACTGTGCTGTACCGCAGGCTACAGTTAACCGAACCTCTTGCAAATTCATCGGACCACCTCTAACATTAACATAAAACTTATATTTTTACTCAGATTTCGAAGGAATGTCGTTCTCATGATTATCTCCCTACAATAGGTTAGGTCAACCTAGGCACTGGAGTGTACTGCTACAACAGGCCTGGACATGAATGAAAATTGCGTTAAATGCTTAGCCTACGCCTATAGAGAGCTAACAATCAATAAAATATGAATGGAGGTAATAGCCATTTTGGTAATTACGTGCGTCCATTAGGCCCAAGCTGAAGAAACCTTATAGGGTTACGAGCAGTGTCCCGAATGGCCCTAAGGTAAACAAACAAAATAGTTTATTACGTAACAAAAAGTTGAGTCATTTCGATTATAAAATGATAAAAAAAAATCTGATTTAGTCCTAAATACTTACCAGTAAAGCGAGGAGAATACCTAAGTCCTAAGCAGCCACAGAAGAGACCCGTCTAGACCCGTCTTGACCTCACGATCCCCAGCCTCTCGAAGTGGGCGGTGGTCAGTTTTTCGGGCACACAAAGCGACAATCTCGAGTCTCACTAATCAAATAGGCACAAAAAAAGACAAAAAGCACACAAAGTCCATGACTAAAATCACTAAGTTTTAAACGGAGGTAAACAATCGTTTCTCTCGAGTCACTCTATGGACTCGAACAGGTGTTTGGGACCAATTGTTTGTCAACAAAACACTGCGCAGACGTCACAGCTGATCGCGTTCAAAAAAGAAATATTTAAATGGCTTCTATTTTATGACAAAAAATTAAAAATAAATATAATAACGAATGAATACGCCGGCTATTATTCCTTGGATTATTTATTCCACGTTCACTCCTCCAAAGCTCCGTTCCGGGAGTGTCAAGTTACAGCTTGACGTGACTGTCACTGGAGAACAATTGCACATAATTCACTGTCATGGCTTCATGCATAATTGATCAATTAATTGCATCAACTAGCGAGACACCTGGCAGAGTGTGACAAGGACACGCCATCTATCGATGTAATATATAGCATTGGCTAGTGTCTTTCAGTCCACTCCTTATAAGGGGGCAAACTTTATTTTACAGTAAAATGTACCCACATAAAGAGGATAAATTGTTTGATTTGCCTTGACATGTATTAGAATTTTTATTGCTTTTGCATATTTATTAGTAATGAGATTATTTTTCATTAGTAGTTTTGTGAAACTTGCATTTTCCTTTTCCTGATAATCTCGGGTGACATATTAACATACTCATCTCTCAATACTCTGCTTAGATCATTACTACAATATCCTAACCCATTGCAGGTCTTTTAACATAGAAATGTCCTCTATTTTATTTATCATTTGCTGTTCATCTGTTGCTCAACTACAGAATTCCTTGTAGCTTCGTCAGTTCTTCTGGTTAATTTTTAAGTCCTTACCTTTTTATTTCATTACTTCTATTCTTGGTGAAGACAAACTACTATGGATGCTAGGAAATGTAGATTGTTAGTCATTAATGCTCCCTGCACTTATTCTCTTGCAGTATCTATGGAATTATCTCATTCCTTTCGAAATAGCTCTCAGGTGATTTCTACGAATAAAGTGACATCATGCACCCATACTTCCAATGTTCAGGTCTGCATGTCTGCATAACACATCTTAGCAGATATTTTTCTTGGTAACCTTACCCAGACTGGCAAATACTGGTGGCTGATAAAATCTGAAAAAAGACCAACTTTGATCATTGTTTCCCATAGCTTTTTTTTGTGATTGGAAGTTTTGTTTTCCCTCTTTTGTAATGATTTACCCTCAGTCACTTACAAGTTCTGTTCTGAGCCAGGGACCAAGTCTCAGTTTAATGCATTAAGGCATCTAATTCACCTCTTGGGTAAGTGACTATTACATCCTACTTTATAACAGTTTTTGGATCATAGGGCTAGATACATGAAAATGAGATGACAAAATGGAGGTGTCAACAATATGAATGGCATTCAGTGACCAAGACAAAAAATGTACTAATACAATGTTATAGAGAGAGAGAGAGAGAGAGAGAGAGAGAGAGAGAGAGAGAGAGAGAGAGAGAGAGAGAGAGAGAGAGAGAGAGAGAGAGAGAGAGAGAGAGAGAGAGAGAACTATGAAAGATAGTTTCTGAAATTCAGCTCATTCATAAGAAAAAGTAATACAGTAGTATTTTTTTATGTTGTAAAACGAATTTCATCATTATTCTAAATATAAGTAACTTACAGAGAGAGAGAATGCTGTATATTACCCATAAAAAACTACCTTTTTCTATACTGTACAGCATATGCCCTACAAAAACAGACAGGAAAGAGAAAACTGCCTTAATGAAATGAAGTACACAGTTTCATGAACAAATAATGTAGAAGCCTCTGCTTATGTGTGTATGACAAATTTATGCTGCCTACAAACTGTCACAACAGCAACGTTAATAGACATGCTATCCAAAAACTACTGTTTCAGAGGAAATAACAGACTCCCTTATGAAAGTACAGTAGATAGAGAGGAAATGCAATACGTACATTACTGTCTTCTTTTAAGTTTGCTTTCAATGCAGATGGGCAAGAGAGGGAAATGCAATCATGTTGTAGTTAAAGGGCAGGTTTTAGAAGAAGTGGCACATTTTCTTGGCGATACACTGACTATGAACCATGTATGCATAAGGTCTGAACTACTATATGCAACAGAATGCATTGACAAGAAAATAGAGGTTCAGTGAGCTGATGAAAAATACACGTACTTCACATAGAATTAAACACATGATGAAAAGGGCTTAGAAACCCCAAGCCATAAAGATAATAGGTTAAGGAAGTACAGTACTGTAAAAACCAATAGGACATCACAGGAAATCATTAAAAAAAGAAAAAAAACAACAACAAAAACTTAGGACAAGAAAGGGATTCAAGCTAAAAATGTGATGTAAAAATATTAATGAGACCACATCCTACCTTTACTCCACAGCTTCACTAATAGCCCACCAGATACAAGTTACGAAAGGCATCTCCAATTACCTAAGTAATAACTCTGCAATCATAATTACTTTAATACATTAATGAAGTACAGCTAGTAATAGTGCCTCACTCAACCATCTACCTGACACAGGCAACAGCATGGTTTACTTCTAAGCCTACCAGGAAACAAAATACATAGGTGGATTTGTACTAGTGTGGTAACTCATTCAGACAAGCTAGTTAAAAATGAGACATTTTTTGTTTTCAATCCAAATGAGGTGACACTTTATATTACAAAGGCTAGTTACTCTATTTTAGACACTGAAGGCTTTCTTTAAATCAGAAATATAAAAATTGGCCTTCATAATTAAGAATGGCTTTTCTAGAAATGAGCATGAGCAACAACCCACTTTCTGAATATTGATGAGTGAAATGTTTGGTATGCATTTATCACAAATAAATTATCAAATTCTCCACAATTTTCTAATAACAAATCTCAGGGCACAAGCAATCCCTATGGCTTCCATTTTTTGACAAGTACAATACTGTGCATCCAACATCAATAATTTTTTTATTTAATTAATGCAATTGTCTATTCATGCAGGGTCCTTCTGCTTGATCGAAAAAAAATCTGGCTTCCCATTATGAATCATTCATTTAGCTTTCCCTGTGAGCAAGCACACCAAAGGCCTAAGGTGTGATGGGCATTGGTTATAACTTCTGTGCATAAAATCAGCAATAATGCTGCACAATGTTGATATTTATTCATTCAACATTTAAATGTGGGAAGTATGAGTTCTTCCCTAATCCAAACAGCTAGTATATTTCAGGTTAAAATAACCAACACAGTGAATGGCAAAATCATCAGTAAAGATACAGTATCTAAAATGAGTTTTTCCAATACAAGTCCTCCTTTCGGCAAGGTATTTTTCGTGATTGTGTTCAAATGCAGATCATCTCTATGGCTGACTGGCTTATAAAATAATGAATGCAAACTGACATATCTCATGATCCATAATATAATAAATGGTAAGGTCACTATAAAATGGAGGGTTCATTATGGCTATGAAGGCCTACTGATTGGTGGGTGCTGGTAATTCTTCTTTAGAAATTCTGCTTTCTGATTTACTGTTGGTTGGTGTCGGCCAGCTCCTTACCCTTCAGCGTGTAAATTTCTCTTGATGCTGACCTCCAGAAGGTTCGAGATGAATGTCTGTTCATTAACATGTGATGAAATTATGAAGTTACTACCACAGTTACATGAACTTAATAAGAAAGTTTCTCTAGATAGCTACGATGAAAACAGTAGCTAACTTCTGTCCCATTGTCGCTAGTAACTTTGAATGTGTTAAGATGGGTTCCCCTAACAATTTGCCAGCTGTATTAAAGTATACAGTATTATATATTTCTTATGCAACAGTTTCCTCTTCTGCAAGCTGGTGACCTTTCTTAATTTCTTTACTAATGAAAATTCCTGCATATGTGCAGCTTCTTCCGAGCAAAATATTCAGCAGGCAGATCCTGTAATGTGCTTTATGAATCTAATCTTCATTTTAATTGCTCAAATATTTTGCAAGTACTAATGAGGATACTTGCAACTGTAATGTCACATTTTCCCAGCATTTGGTCTTTTTTTGCATACTTTTAACTAGCACTTCCACAGCATGGTTATGTAGTAATCCCCTCTTCTCAAAGAAAATGATGACATTAAAAAAAAAAAAAAAAGGCTATGGTACCACTACTAGTACTACTACAACGACTACCAGGAGTACCACTTTGTATATAGCAAATAACGTATCAAATATGATAACAATTTCTTAAATACAATTAACATTCACTGCTCCGTATTACAATCTACGTAACGTATATTTAAAACCCAATCTTTAAACTTATATTAAACATGTTTTATATATGTAAGAAACAATAGAAGAGTACTACTTTAAATTTCTTGAGTTGAAAAGACATGTCAGAGTCCTTAAACAGTTAATTGAAAAGCAATATTCTCACCACGTACTGTACAATCCACATAAGAACTGCAGCTTATCAACATAGAATTTAATCTTTTATCTATTTTTTTAACAACAAACTCTTTAGGCCAGCTCTATGAGTCAATTATTTCAGCTTAGTGGTATGATGAAACTACTTAATAACAACAATATGTAAATAACACTTACTAAACAAAATCAAAATTTATTAACATGATCTTTGAGTACAATAAAATATTACCCTCATAAGAAATGAACATTGCAAATATACAGTACTTTAATACATTTTAAAAACATGATTATTCCAGGCAAAATAATTTTTCGTGTAAAAGGTATAGTACTAAAATTCACTCAGAATTCATGATATGATAATGAATTTATTATAGCTTGCTTTAAAATGAAAGCCCATATAATTCTACGTAAATTCTTTTTACGTTAACCAAATCCTTCAGGATAAAATGAGTTCCCAAATTTTTGTTTGTGATACTGAAGGACATATATATGTAACAAGCTCTCCGTAAACTCAGTCTGAGATAATGCAGGTAAATGTGACCTCTGCAATATCTTATATAACCACAATTTTTAAAATGTATTTGTAAAACAGTGGAATTTTATAACAAAAATAAAGCTACTTTAAACAATTACAACAGAGTTTCAGGGATCTTCTTTTTAAAATCTACAACTTAATCAGTCAGGTTGGACAATCACATTTCCACAGACTTGTAAAAAATAAAACTTTCCTTATAAAATTAAATTTTGTACTGTAATTCAATCCAACAAACTTTCCAGGTCTGCACCCATTCTACTGAGATCATCTTCATCACTCAGACCTCCATCACTGTCATCACTTGGCAGTCCACTACCTTGATGGAAGACCTTACTGGGTAATTTACTGTCTCCATCTTCATCAGTTTGTCTTTCACTGCTGCTACTACTTGTGCTATCCAAATTTCTTTCCATTCTTCTGTGTTTTTTTCTTTCTGGACCACTTTCTTCATCTTCACTGTTGTCATCAGTAAAGTTTGACTCATCTGCAAAGAAAGCATTTAAGCAATTCTCATGAGACAACAATTTTCAAAAAATGCACACAACCGTGTTGGGATATCACATGCAAATAGGAATTGTAAGTTTTCATATTTATCCAACAATGTGACTACTTAGTTGTTGTTCCATGTTAATCATACTAATATGCCTCCATAAGGCAGCCAGAGGTTTGCATAGATTATCTTCATTTCCAGAATGCTGATGTAAGATAGCTCCACTATCATGCACAACAATTTGCTGCTCAACATTCTTGGAGACAAATTTCCAAGTCATTCATCACGGCAACAGCAAAAACAAATATTACCCTTCAAGTAAAGAACACTGAAGCTCTCATCAATTATAAAACAGAACATAAAACCTCAGAACTCATTATTATTTACAAATACGTTTAGGCTAACTAATGAAAATACTATGAGCATCCTCAGACTAGGAATTAAGACCAAGCAGTCACTTAAAGCTTTTCACAAGCTCATTTCACAATGTCCCATCTTCACAACAGGTTATATTCTTTCTAAGACAAACTTGAAATAGCTTCTTACAAATATTCAGTGCTTTCTCCAACATCATATCTAATGGTAGACACAAATTTGACAGTATTCAATGACAGAAATTTCCCACACCCATATTGTAGTAAAGAGGGGTGCAGTACAATCTTCAACAAAGTCAAATTACTAAAATTTCATAATACTGGGACCACCAAAATATTTTTTACCATCACATCACCCATAAATCATCTTGTAATCTGACAGCTGTCCATCTATACAAAGCAGTTAACAAAACATATTTAAATAATTTCATCAAAGTAAATGACCATCTAATGATACCAATATCTTGCAATACAGTATTACTTTAGCAGTGGTAATAGTAGTAGTGCAGAGAGAGAGAGAGAGAGAGAGAGAGAGAGAGAGAGAGAGAGAGAGAGAGAGAGAGAGAGAGAGAGAGAGAGAGAGAGAGAGAGAGAGAGAGAGAGAGAGAGAGAGAGAATTCTACACAAGGCATTGAGCAACAAGATCCTGCGCCTTTTAACAAGAAGCCTTCGAAAAAACTTCCTGTATTCTTTTCCATGAGTTAGAGTTATAGTGTAGTTATAATAATTTAGTTTTGCTATAAACCTCATGTCAACTTACCATCATCACTCAACATCATGTCGACTTCAACAGCCATACTGTTTTTGTCATCAGGGCTGAAAAACAGGAGGGGATTTACATCATCTAAAAGATTTCCACTTGGTGTTCTTGTCCGACCACTAGGTCCAGGAACTGCTTCTGTAAATAAAATTTTGTCTGAATTTTAATCATGAATGTTGAGCAGAAAATATTAAGAGGTAAATCAATTATTCATGATTCATGTTCTATTCCCTACAATGTAGCACATAACTCTTGCATCTGCACAACACGCTGAAAAGAACGACAGGTTACCAATTTGTGTAGGTTGATATGAAAAGTCCGGACAATAACAATGATGTGGTGGATGTCTCTGGACATCTTTCTCCACTTCTTTGGTTAATGGAAAAAGCCGCTCTTCCACCAACTCCCATCTTTCAACGCACGACCATAGCCAGTTTGGTGTCACAATCTGTAAATTAAACAAAGAAAAATCTTTAATATTTTAGACTAACACAATTACAGTTTATTAAAGTTATTTTTTCATCTGATTCTCTAAGAATCAAATGAAAATATAACTTGAAAAATATTCAACAAAACTGAGTTGCTAAAATAACAATTACTAGTTTGTTTTAAATAGACTTTTCTTGCGTCAGCACCTCACAAGAAGATGAACACCAACTGGACAGGTATGTATTCAAGATATGTATCAGCATATCTACCATGCAGGTAACACCTGCTTTAGCTCCCAGACTCATATTCTTAAGTTTTGCTTATTCTTTATTATCATATTTCATATTTATTTTATTCTTTTATTTACCATGTCATTGTACCAGTGGATTGTCTACTGTGTATAATTTCCCAAAATTCATTAAATATTTTAATTGAACATTTTCCTTCATGAGCTGGATGTACTTAAAGTGCCTCGTTATTGTCTTGCTGACCACTGTACATGATGGTTGTTTGCCTCAAAACTGAAGTTTAGCATCACACTCCCATTTCCTTCTGTAAAAGGTAGGTACTTCCTTAATATTTTGATGAATTAAAATTAATTTTGTTATATTTTAGCTAATATTTTTGGTAATACGTACTGCTAAAGAATTAGGTCAAATATACAGTTCAGTTAATGCACTTTACAGTAATTCATGTTATGTTCACTAGCCATATTTTACTTATATTTTTGTGTTATATAATTTCTGCATCCCTGCAGTCCTCCCCTTTGAAATATTAACTTATCTATAAGACCCGACTTCTTTTAGGCATTCCACATATGTAATTAGTTATGTATGGTAGTTATGGTTATCTAGGTTATCATTACAATAGTTAGTATATCTATTTTGCTTCAAATTCTAGATATTGAATTTTTACCCATTTTTTTGGTCAGTACTGAAAACAATACTACTCCCCATGTATTACAGACTTGATACCACTGTTTTCCATTAGATATATACGGTCTACACTGAAACATATAGAAAAGTATATTAGAAACACTTGATCACTTCTGAATCCATGACTGTGTCCCCTGTAAAGAGATCTAACTATGATTCACACTTCTACATAGGCCTAACAATAGAAGCATACCTTACCTTTATAGATTTACATCTCCGAGCACGGTGTACCTTTTCAGTATTGATATTTGCAGCTACAAGATGAGTGGTGTAACAACGATTTTCTCCCTTATCACTTTTCTCACTCTCTCCTTTGGCTCTGACGATGAGTCTTTCTGAAACGTTTGCGCCAAAGCACACGGCAATTTGGTAGGCTCTGGAGTCCTTCAGCTTCACCTGCTGTGGCACAACACCAGAGAAAACAATATTTATGCCTTTCAACACATCCTTTCGCACTAAAGGTATCAACTTTTTAAGATCTGGTAATTCTGTTTCCTTAACATCCGATTGCTGCTGGGTCTTACATTTCTCATACTCGTTAAAGAAGGTTACGTGAATTTTTCCTAAAATGTCTTCCAAATATAAAAGAAAGTCATCATCATCCACCACATCAATCAAATTGTCTGGTCTGGATTCCTCACAACTGAGTTCTTTCGTTTTTTCTCTCTCTAGGTTTTGGTTTTCTGTCTGAGGATTTGAGTCCTTACCACTTTCAGTCACATCAGTTTCACTGCTACACTTATTTACTTTCTCATTTGTATCAAAATTTGTACCATCACTCTTTTCTTTACAAGAATCACTTTCGGATATACTTTCGTCCTCGTGTGTTTCACTACTGTTGTCTTTTTGTTTGGAGTCACTACTGTTGTCTTTTTGTTTGGAGTCTTCCTTTGTGGCTTTCCGCCTTTGCTTGCCATTGTCTTGTGACTGCCTTTTTAAGTTCTTTTTGTTTGCACTATTTTCTTTTTCTTCAATTGTGATGTTTTGCAGCTTAAAATCAAAAATGTCCTGGGCACTACTTTTTCCATCCTCATCTCTCATCTCTGCATCATCCGTGTGGACGTCAACAGCTGAATCATCACTAATTTTGTCTGACTCAGCACTGTCACCTTCTATCTCTTGTTTGTCTTTGGAATCTTTATCACTGTCAGAGTCGGAACTGTAAGTTCTTTTATCAAAATCCTCATCACTCCCCTCAGGACTATCTGTGGGTGAAGTATCCTTAGCTGTGTGACAGAATAAAACAGTATGCATATAAACATTATTTTATCAAATAACCGTACTTCTACAAAGATTAAATGGCTAAAATATTCTTTGAATAAGATGAATTAGGAAATAGGTAATACCTAAAAACAATAAATTTTGGCCTCAAAAACAGTGGAAACATTTTATAGACTTCTCTTGAGGAAAAGATATACGGTTTCTTCAATAATAATAATAATAATAATAATAATAATAATAATAATAATAATAATAATAATAATAATACAGGGCTATTAAAATAATACAAGCAGGAATATGACATTCTCTGTTCTGTATCTATGATATACGTATACAAATTGTCTAAAACTTTATATTTGTACCCACAACAATACAAAACATTGCTTATTATATAGAAGACTTCCATTTATGGTAGGATGATCATCCCACAGAAGTAAATGGCTTTGTTCCAAAAGCTTTAGGAATGTGAGGTTGAACACACCTCAACCAAATCCCATACATCTGTGCTTACAGCAAATGACCAGGTGGACAGTCAAATGCAACAACCATAATTATCAGATTCCCAGTCAGTGACATGTAGTAGGGGGAGGCTGACTCTTATAAACCATAGCCTAGCAAAAAGATGCAAAGTGCAATTAATACAAGGGTTGTCCATGAAAGAAGGTTCCCAAAGATTTTTCACAATGAAAAACATGATTATTTGCATTGAATAATACATTTTTGGAAAGCTTAGACTTTTTCCTATTTTTTGACATAATTGCCATTGAGATCAATGCATTTTTGCATGCGGTGTACCATCTCCTTTATGCCTGAATCGCAGAACTCTCCCGCCGCTCCGTGAAGGTAGCTTAAAACCTCTTCAACTCCTCTCCGGTTCTGAAATGCGTTATGGACGTCTGTACGTCCGTCTTTGAATTTTCTGCACCATTGGCGCACGTGTTGTACGCTGATACACTTTTTCTCCATAGACTTCACACAGTTGGGAACGAATGTCCACCAGTGCAGTGGAGGAGGAGGAGGAGGAGGAGGAGGAGGAGGAGGAGGAGGAGGAGGAGGAGGAGGAGGAGGAGGAGGAGGAGGAGGAGGAGGGACCAAGCTACAAGCGAGTGTCGCCAGATCTCGCGTAACAGCGTTCCTTGCGACTGCAGCTCCTTGAGAACCTTATTATATGGACAACCCAAGTAATTTGAGCATCATAGGACATATTCTACATCTGGGTATCTATAATCTCATCAGCGCCCCTGGACGCAGAACATATCTGGGAAAAATTATTTTAAAAATCTCCAAAAACAGTTCCTGGAATATGACCAAAATGTACTTAAGAGGGATGCAGAATGCTTGCCAAGTGGCCCCAGCAGACAAATGACGTACCGCAGGGCCTCATGATGCTGCTGGACGTTCACTGTTTAGTTTAGTTGTGTGTGATATCACAAAAAATAACACTTGCATATCATCACATTTCTCTCATCTTAACTCTGTTATTTGAAGGTGCTTTTTGCTGAAAATATTAATGTAGACTTATGAAGCATCTAATTAGGTTTTTAAGTTCATTCACGATGCCAAAAGGTATCACTGGGGCCTGCCTATGGGCAAAGTTGAAAGGTGCCTTGATGCTGATGATGCCCCAAGCACTAGGAGTGGTGATGAAACACATGTTCTGGCTCAAAAAACAGGTAACTCAAAGATGCTAATCAGAAAATATAAAGGTATAAAACTTACCCAAGCAAAGTGAGCACTCTCATAGAAGCAGAAAGTGATAGTGACGAATTTGAGAAAGTGAAGGTATGAATGATAGTAGTGATTCAAGAGAGGGAGATGAAATCAATAAAAGTGATGATGAGATTTTTTCTATCAATATTTTATCTTATATTTTTTTACCAAAATATATAAACAATTATAAAAGAAAAGGAAATGTTATCAGCTATATTATACATACTCTTTCAAATTCCTGTGCTAAATAAAGTAAAGAATGTTTTAAAAATTCTAACTTTCAGCAACCCTTTTTATAGTTTAGGGGGATTCTGATGATTAATGAGCTCTCTAAGAAATAAGTTAATGATGCTAGAGCTATTTGAAAAACTTTTGTTTTGCAGTTTTTTGCTGCTCACTGAGGCTTGGCACTCTAGGTGACAGAAAATATAATAAGCAGTGGAGGCATAATTAAGTTTATCAAGTTAAACTTTAGTCTACAAAAGATTCAGACAAATCTTGTCTTTCCTGTACTGAGGACAGGAATACAGAAAGGTTCATAATTCAGAGATGAATGATAATGCTCTACTTCCCAACTTGATCAGTAACTGATCTGCAAAAGCCTTCAGTACCCCTGACATACTGAACAATCACCAAACACAATAGATATATTGCCAAGCTTTAAAACTCAATTGAGAACCATGATTGAAAAAAAAAAAAAATCTTGAATCAACAGTAGTCAAAGAAACAGTGGCAAGTTACAGATAAGTGACTGGCGTATCCTGCTATTCAACTACAGTATTTGCTACCAATTAACCACCTTCTTTTCGCCTTTCAATGACCATATCTAGCCCTGAAAATACTGTTGAAGACCATGGTTTGTATTCTCGTAGAAACAATGGAAAATCAATTTTAACCAAAAACTGAAAAATATTGTCTGAAAAACTGCAAAATTTTTTAAACTGTACAACCTACTCACCTAATCCCTTACCGAATGACTTGAAATCAATCCCTTGACGATCATCATTTTCTTTCTTCTGCAAGCCTTGTGGCGCATTTATATCACCAGTGTGACGGAAAAAATGGTATGGAACCACCTGTATTACATTGGGTGAAAAATTCCAAACATCAGTCCGATCATCAATGATGCAAACCATGTTATCACCACATGGGAAGAGGGAACTGAAATTAAAAAAAATAAAAAACTTAAGACTGCATGCATGCAGCAGTTTTCATGATAAATATTTTCACTCTTTGTAAGCCACAATACTGTTCTATATATACAATCATATAAACATCTAATAACAGAAGGATCTTTACTTGAGATTTGCCTTCTTTGACATAGGATCTATGCACTCATTTCGAGACAGTATTCGCTGACCAAAAAGCTTCCCATCCGGATCTAAAAAATGTGCAATGTAATGAGCATACTCTCGAACACCAAATGTGCATATGTGAAGTTCATATAGTCTTGAAATCTTCTCCAAAAATTCTTTTGTATGAGGCCTTAGTCTTGTATGGTACCAAGGGCCACCAGAGTGAAGTTGAAAATGATACACATCCTGCAAAGAATTTTGAAAATGTTTTACTTTAACACTTGTCCATTATGTGCATTCAAAGTCTAAGACACAGCCCAACTGGTGTCACAAAAATAAAGGTCAAACCGTAGGTCTTTCAGGCTATGCTCTGAAGTCTAGAAATGTGACTCACTGGTCTTGTTAAACTAATCTGTAAGTAACAATAACTCAAGTCATGGAATATAGAACACTTTTATTTTATATTAAACTAACATCAAAACAAAAAGATATAGGATTTGGTAAAATAAAACTGGTTAAATTTCAACATACTTCCTCCAATATAAATTATATCAATGACAAAATTTATATAAGTGTAACACTTAAAACTTACTTTTAACTCGGGTGGAATGTTGTCATTTGTTGTAACACTTAAAACTTACTTTTAACTCAGGTGGAATGTTGTCATTTGTTGTGTGGATAAGGGTCTGATCTAAATCAACAAGGAGAACCAGCTTCCGTTGATTCAGTAAATTCTTCTGGTCTTTCTTACCAAGTTCTTCTGCTTCCTGTTTAATAATAGATATCTAATAAGTCAATGGCAATGTTTAATGAAGGCATAGAAATTTAAAAATGGAATTTTCATTAGTAAAATGAAATTTTATTGTATACTTACCGAACAATTATACAGCCATGATTTCCACGAGCAGCAGGAGACTAAATTCAAATTTGGCGCGTAGGCGTCACCAACACTGGTGGTGATGACGTCATCTCCCTCCACTCGCGGGAAAACCAGGTACAACTGCCCAGGTGAATCCAATTCTTTCTGCCCGTCCGTCCACCTATGGGGAGGAGGGTGGGTATAATCATAATTGTTCGGTAAGTATACAATAAAATTTCATTTTACTCATGAAAATTCCATTTTTATTGTAGTGTCTTACCAAACAATTATACAGCTGATTACACATTGATGGGAAGGTGGGATTCAGTGGACCACTAGTATTTCTAAATGAGTTACATTTATGACAATACTACCAGTAAACACTCAAGGTGTCTGTTGTACCTTACCTTGTAAGAGAGCTACAGCAGACTGTTACTGCCTCTGGTTGGTGCTCTTCTTACTATTGTAGAGGACTTGGTATCTGACCAAAGGTAGCCTCTACAGGAGTGGAATCCTTCCGTAGTTCAAGCGAGTCAAGGCTGACTGACGGAGGATAGCAACAACAAAGATTGCCCTTGCCCTGGGCTAAGACCAACAATTCAATCATACAAAACATTTGTCACCAACACCAGATTTAAAAACATATATACCCAACCTTTATTAAAAATCTGACCTAACAGACTGATGGGTATCCCAGGTACTCAGTACCCCCAGCTTCCCTTGAACTCAACGACCTATTTCAAGGCGAAAAGTTAGCATAGAGGTGACGACCCCTGTGCCGTTTCTCCCAACACCATGCCAGAAACCGCAACCGGACCCAACGTTCTGCAATTCTCGAAAACCGTTTCTATCTCTTTGAGATAATGGCTCACAAAAACCGAATTCGATCTCCAGAACGTATTCTGAAGAATCGTAGATAGAGATAAATTCTTTCTAAATGCTAAAGAAGTAGCAACTGCTCTAACTTCGTGAGCTTTAACTCTCAGAACGGAAAGATTTTCGTTCTCGGACTGCGAGTGAGCTTCCTTGATAAGCTCTCTAATAAAGAACGATATAGCATTCTTAGAAAGAGGACGAGAGGGATTTTGAACCGAGGTCCAGAGCTTAGACGATTGGCCTCTAATCTCTTTAGTGGCAAGAAGATACTGCTTAATTGCCCTGACTGGACATAAGAGCCTTTCTTCCTCCTCATGTCCTACCAAATCAGATAAGTTCCTAACCACAAAACTCCTAGGCCAAGGATTAGACGGATTCTCGTTTTTGGCTAGAAAAGTCAAAGAGACCGAAAATACAGCATTCCCTTGAGAGAAACCGACTCTTTTGTCTATAGCGTGCAATTCGCTGACACGCTTTGCAGAAGCTAGGGCAATAAGAAAAAGTCTTCTTAGTCAAGTTCCTAAGTGAAGCCGACTTCAAAGGTTCAAACGGTGGACCCATGAGAAACTTAAGCACCACATCTAAGTTCCAAGCCACTGTATCTTGAGGTAACTTAGTGGTTTCGAAAGACCTAATGAGGTCCGACAGATCTGGGTTGGAGGAAATATCCAAACCCCGGTGTCGAAAAACCAAAGAAAGCATAGCTCTATATCCTCTGATCGTAGAGGGAGCTAGTTTCTTAGATTCCCTAAGAAACAGAAGAAAATCTGCTAATTCTGTTAAAGAGGTCGCAGAAGTAGAGACTTTAGCGCCTCTACACCACTCTCTGAAGATTCTCCACTTACCTTGATAGAGCTTGTTAGAAGACTCTCTCCTACAGCGAGCGATAGTTTCTGCAGCTCTTCTTGAAAACCCTTTCGCTCTGACAAGATTCCGGACAGTCTGAACCCTGTCAGAGCTAGAGCGGACAGGTTTTGGTGGTACCTCTTGAAGTGAGGTTGTTTGAGAAGCCACTTCTCTGGAGGAAGAAGTCTGGGGAAGTCTACCAACAACTGGAGAAGGTCCGGGAACCACTCTTTCCTGGGCCAAAAGGGAGCGATTAACGTCAGTGTTACATTGTTGTGTGACATGAACTTGTTCAGTACCTCTCTTATTAGTCCGAACGGAGGGAATGCATAAGCGTCCAGACCCGACCAATCCAACAGCATTGCGTCTACCGACCAAGCTAGAGGGTCTGGAACTGGAGAACAAAAGAGAGGAAGACGGTTGTTCCTTGATGTCGCGAATAGGTCTATGGACGGTCGTCCCCAAAGGAACCAAAGTCTCTGACAAATCTTGTCGTCCAAAGTCCACTCCAGTGGTAACACTTGCTGTTGACGACTTAGCTCATTCGCCAGGACGTTCATCTTTCCCGGAACAAATCTTGGAACTAGCTGAACATTTGCCTCGTTTGTCCACAGGAGGAGATCCTTGGCTACTTCGTACAGAGTGAAAGACTGAGTCCCCCCTGTTTCCGCACGCACGAGAGCGCCGTGGAGTTGTAGGAATGCACTGCCACTATCTGCCCTTCTACTAAGTTCCAAAACTGTCTTAGCCCCAGGAAAATTGCTAGAAGTTCCTTTACATTTATGTGGAACTTCTTCTCCTTCGCTGACCAAGCTCCTGAAGCACGGTGATTCCCCAGCAGGGATCCCCAACCTGTGTCCGACTCGTCGGAAAAGAACTGTAGGTTCGGGAGGATGGGTCGTAAATCTAACCCTTCTTCCAATCTTGCCCGAGACAGCCACCACCTTAGATCTTCTTTTATTTGGTTTGTGACAGGAAGGGTAATCGAGTCCGGTTGCGTCTTCCTGTACCAAGAAGCTCTCAGAAAGAACTGCAGAGGTCTCATGTGCAGTCTTCCCAACTTCACGAATTTCTCCACCAAAGTCAACTTGCCCAGGAGCCTCATCCACTGATTGGCAGAACTTACCTCTTTGTCCAAGAACTCTTGAACTGTTTCCAGGCAGCTCTGGACCCTCTTCGGGGACAGAAAAGCCCAAAAAACTTGAGCATTCAGTCATCCCCAAATAGAGGATGCTCTGCGAAGGTACAAACTGAGACTTCCGTTTGTTGACCAGAATTCCTAACTTTCTGGCAAGAGCCAGAGTTGTTGCTAGGTCCTTCATACACCGACCCTCTGACTCCGACCGAAGAAGCCAATCGTCCAGATAGAGGGAGATTCTTACTCCTAAGATGTGAAGCCAGCTGCCTATCGGGGACAGAACCCTGGTGAATACTTGAGGAGCGGTCGCCAGTCCGAAGCAAAGCGCCCGAAACTGAAAAACCTTGCCTTCGAACATGAACCTCAGGTACTTCTGAGATCGCGATGTTTCAGAATATAAAAATAAGCGTCTTGCATGTCCAGAGAAACCATCCAATCCCCCTGTCTGATGGACTCCAGAACCGACCGAGTGGTCTCCATATGAAATTTTGTTTTCTGGACATGCAAGTTCAAGGCGCTCACATCCAACACAGGCCTCCAGCCCCCTGATGACTTGGGAACTACAAAAAGGCGATTGTAAAACCCCGAAGGAAATTCCCCCTCTATCTGCTCTATAGCCTCTTTGAGAATAAGCGCTTCCACTTCCGCGGCTAGCGCCAGAAATTTGTCTGAGCCCGGAATGGAATTGGCACAGGTGAGAGCTAGGGAGGTGAAACGAGAGGACTACGGTAGCCGAACTTGAGTACTTGAACTACCCAGGCTTCTGCTCCTCTGTTTTCCCATTCCTCCCAAAACATACCCAGCCTGCCTCCCACTGGTGCACGAAGAACCGAGCTTTCACTTGGAAGGTTTGTAGACCTTGGCCGAGGTCTTTGACTGAGGTCGCAAATTCGACTTCGGCCGAATGAAGCGCTTGGGTTTTCTCCCTCGAAAGGGCGCCTGAGCCAGAGGGGAAACGGAAGAAACAGCCGCTGAAGGAGCTTTAGGTCTCTTAGTAGACTGTACTAGCAAATCAGAAGTCGATTTCTTATCTAGAGCAGACGGAATTGACGACACTACATCGTCTGGAAAAAGGTTATCTTTCACAAAAGGAGCAAACAAAAGAGCAGACTTCTGTTGAGAAGTGACCCCTTTAGAAGCAAAGGAGCACCAAAGTTGCCTTTTCTTAAGGGTACCAAAGGCGATGAGCGAAGCTAACTCATCACATCCATCCCTAATGGATTTGTCCGCACAGGACAGAACACCAATCCAATCCTCCGCTAAGTCCTGTGAAAGAAAAGGACAGTCTTCGATCTTGGCCGCTAAAGCACCAATAGTCCAATCAAGAAAGCTAATTATTTCCAAAAGTTTAAATTGGTTCTTTACAACGTGGTCTAACTCAGGCGCTGTAAAGAAAACTTTCGCTGCGGCGAAAGCAGGTCTTCTAGAGGAGTCAATTAAACTGGAGAAGTCTCCCTGGAAGGAGGCAGAAACTCCCAGAGAAGGAGCTTCCCCAGTTACGTAAAACCTATACCTCTTACGAAGCAACCTAGAGGGAGGGTAAGCAAAAAGAGCCTTCCCTAAGTCTCTTTTCATAGACATCCATTTCTCCGTCTCTTTCAACGAATGTCTAACCGCTTTAGAAAGAACAAGTTTTGGGAGGAGAGGGTCCGAAGTTTTCCTCCTCATCAAAAAAGTTGAAGTCGGGGAGCGCGGAGCCGCTTTCTCAAAATAATCTGGATAAGAAACCAGAATATACCTAAGGAGACATGAATAACACGAAAGGTGATGTGAATCCTCCTCCTCTCCGTCTTCCTCATTCTCCGATACCGCCGAAGAAGTAGACGGAACTACCACAGGATCTGAAGGCTTCGAACTACCCTTGGACTCATTCATCCAGTTAGTTAACATCTCTAACTGCTTGCGCAAAGGCGCCAAAGAAGTATCAATAACAGGTAAAGAAGGCTTGGAAGAGACTAAATGCTCTTCAGGAGGAAGAATAACTACTTGCGCCTCGCTCGGAGCAGCCGAAATTCGAGGCGGAACAGGCGAAAAAGCGACTAAGGAAACACCCTTAGATCAGCAAGGCGACGATACTACAGCGCTAAAGCCACGATCTCTACTAGTAGATGGAGCCAAAAAGGGAACAGCTTGAGGCGAAGAACGAGCCACTAACGGCCGAGGCGCAACACTACTCTCAGGCTCCTTATACCGCTTGACTGGAGGAGGCGAAGAATCGGTGCCTGAACGCCTCTTTAAGGGACGCAAAACGGACGAATCTCGCCAAGTGCGGCGCGCGACCGGAGACGAATCGCTTGAATCAGTCGAAAGGCGTCTAACCGCAACGCCTTTCCAATGCTTACTCGAGTCCTGTTGAGGCGCAACAGTATATCAACAAGAGAGGCGCCTGTCTGTGGGCAACTCCCGATCGCCTCCCTTGGACTTCCGGTATGTCTTCTCCCCGGTGCGGGGGAGCTGGACAGTGACCTTTGTCTAGGAGACGTGTCAGGACAGACAGACGCACCCTCAACTACACTCTTAGCTGAAACCGCTTTCTCCAAAAACGCCTTAACCGAATTACCCAATTGCATAACCGTATTCGCTAGTACCGAAAATTTCTGATCGAACCTCGATTCCAGACTGGCAATGGTGTCAGAAGAAACTACACGGGAGGAATAGGAGGTGTAGTTAAAGGAGACATAACAATTTGAGGAGAAACAGAAACAGAAGGAACAGATGCATCGCAAGAAGAGGCAGAAGAAGCTGCGCTAAGCTTTCTTTCCCTAAGCGCTGCTTTCCTAATTCTGTCTTTCGCTAATTTCTCAGAGTATGAACTAAAAAACTTCCATTGAGATTCAGTCCAATCACTACACTCATTACATGTTCGATCTGCTGAACAAACCTGTCCCCTACACTTAACACATTTAGTGTGAGAATCATACTCTAATTTGGATAATCTAGTTTTACATCCTGAGATGCAAAACCTAACTCCCGACGGACTAGAATCCAACATGGCAATGCCTAATTATACAAATTAACAACATCGCCAAATAAGAGTACTTCACCAATTCCAAAGATCAAATCCACTAGAAAAAAGCGAAGCAAAGTCATCCAACCGCACCGACCACCGATGTTCACCGGACGCCGGCAGGAAAAGAATTGGATTCACCTGGGCAGTTGTACCTGGTTCTCCCGCGAGTGGAGGGAGATGACGTCATCACCACCAGTGTTGGCGACGCCTACGCGCCAAATTTGAATTTAGTCTCCTGCCGCTCGTGGAAATCACGGCTGTATAATTGTTCGGTAAGACACTAAAATAAAACTGGCTTATAACTCTTAAGACTGATAAGGTCTCAAGAAAGCTTCTTCTACATTTTTAGAAAAATATAGGCTGCCCTTTAATCCTTGTTTAAATTACCATTTTGCTGATAAATCTTATTCTACTACTATTAGTAGTGCTCTACAATGTTTTATGATTCATCGTCAATAAGAATAACAGTATATGGCGTCAACTTAAGTCCTACCTCTTTTGCAATCTTGAGATCAGGTACCGAATGTATCATGCTGACAGTATCACTTTTGGGGATTTCATTGTCATCCAACACCATGCCACAGTCACAGCAGATGTTGCCCATCAGTGCTGGATGAACGCATGCTGTTATTTCCATAATGCAACTTCTGGAATGTGGAAAGTTTTAACAATGAAATTAAAATGTATACGATACTATTGCACTGTGATCTTAGACAGGAAAGCCCCACTCTCTCATGATTAACAAGAAGTCTTCAGTTTTCATTTGGTATATTTTTCTTAATTTCTATTATTTCATTTAGTTTTCTGGTTAAAATTATGTTTACAGTCATAACTAATATCTTAACCAATAACACATAGTAATTAACACAAATAATTAAGTAGAGAAAAAATCTTTTATTTTCATAGTATAAGATCACAGTAAAACCGATTAGCAATACTGTACACATACCCAGTACCTATAGACTGCTGACCTTCTTGACTTTGTTCAATCAAGCTTTCCAGAACAGTCTGCTCTAACAGTAACCAACTGATTCCTTTTTCTTTGCCAAATTCCTTTTTATCATCATTTTTCCAGTACCTTTGCCAATATTTCAAAGTAATTCCATGGCCCATCTTCATTTATGTTTTTATAATGTAGCAAATCGTCATTAATTATAATAATAAATAATACTATAATATAGTACTTTTTTTTCCAACTCTTCTGGTCATAGCTATTGCTTCATCATATTTTCAACTCTTAATGTTTTAATTTTCCTCCTCATTTATCATGTTTTATGGGATGGGGAGCTTTTAGGAACTGAGTGCACTTTTTAGTTGTTTACCTAAAACTGTGATGCCAGCGCTCTGAAAATATTGAATCTGCCAGACAAAAACTAGTTTCAAAAACTGATTCTTATGTTTTTTCATAATTCTTAAACAACAATATTTTTCATAGAAAAACTTCTATTTCTTTGCTTATCACATCTGATAGGTTACAAATACTTGAACTAAATTTTGTCAGAATCTTCATTATTTTCAATATACCCAATCATCAAATTTTTAAAGAATTATAGTTTATCAGAAAAAATAAACATTTCTACCATTAAAGACAAACCCATTGTGCCAGCCTAATGAGAACAGCTTTTTCACTCTGTGATCTTGTCAAAACACTTAATAAATAAATGTCCCAGCTAAGTTACCATCAATACTGCAATAATTTCATTTTATATCAAATGACATTTTTATCTATCTTTTAAGTTCTGCATTGCCATCAAGACAATCTGTGCACATAAAATTTACATTTAGGGAAAAAGAAAAATTATTTAAGCTGGAAACTGGTAAAGTTAACAAAATTGTGTATGTAAGGGACTATATTGGCATCTGTACTTGGTTATGAGTTATGTGGGACAACCCACATACCCCTCTGGAAGGTGTGATCAAGCCAGTTATTCTTTCAAGCCAGGTTAATTGCTTGAGGGGTGGCTAGAGGTGGGCCTCTAGCCACAAACTGATTAAAAATTTGTCATTTGTTCATATATGAAACAAAACCCTCGGTCTTAACATTAGGATAGACTTACCTTTGGTGGGAGGTATGTAATATTAAGCAACTGGAGGTTTGCCACCTCTGATCAGTGTACTGAATAAAAGAATTCTAAGAAAAACTGACCACTATTCCAGAATCAAAGATATATATATGAATAACATAGATTCATACTTCTGGTTTCTATACAATCACAGTTTGCTGCATCTATGGATGATAAGAACCTAACTGTTCTAATAACAAATCAACGTATCTACTTATGTAGGTTCGTTATCATTCCTCTCTCCTTTGCTAAAGAGGAGTGTTTAGCTACTGATATGTATCTTACACTCATGACACTCTAACAGCATGGCTACTTCATACACCTGTATCCTATTCGTTCCAGCTTACAATGGTATTTTCTTCTTACTGCCCATAGGTAAAGAAGAGGATAGAATATAGAAAAGAAAAGAGAAGTTATCTCATTCATTTCACTTTCATACCCTCATCTTAGTCAAAATACAAACTGACCCGCCAGGGGCACTAGATGAGCTACACAACTTGATGAACAGCTATCACCAGACCCAAGGAAAAATTGTCCAAGGGATCTATGGGCAACATCCTTCAAGTAAAAGGAAGTGAAAGTGGTTTGGTGTAACCATGAACCAGTTCTCATTATTTTATGAAGAGACAAAGTCTTCTTAAATGCCACAAGAGAGCTCAGACCTCTAATGTTACGGACTCTTGCCCTCGTGTCATCTGACTCTCTTGCTTCTGTTGAATAGGCATTCCTAATTGTTTCTCTTAACCAAACCGAAACTGTATTCTTGGACGCTTTCCTGACCCAGCCTGTGCTAACAAAAAGTCTACGACATGCTGGTCTGAGATGTCGAGTTCTTTTTAAATAAGCACGCAGAGTTCTGATGGGGGCATAACAACATTTTGTCAGGTTCATTATCTACAGTCTCCCTAAGAAGGTATAGAAAAGGAGACAAATCTGTCATCAATAATTGCTGGATTCTGTGTCTTTGCAATGAACTCTGGAATAAATTAAAAAACTAGACTTCCAACCTCTGGTGTGTTTTATGTCATATGACAAACCATTTAGTACCTAGTTCTCCCACTCTTTTTGTTGATGCTAGGGCCAGCAAGCAGACTCCTTTAAGCACCAAGTTTCTATCTGTAGCCTATCACAACGGTTCATAGGGACCCTTTGTATGGCTAAACAATACCACAGTTAAACCCCAGCCAGATTTTAATTCTCTAGGGGAACAGAAATGCTCAAAGCTCTTGATCAACATAGATATTTCCCAAGAAGCAAAAATATCTGTCTTTCATCCTAAGCACCATAGCTAGAGCAGCCCAATAACCATTTTATGGCTGACAAAGAAAGATGTTTTTCTGCTCTCTGAAATGCTTAAAAATTAGCTATTTGTTGAATAAAAGAACTGAGTGGAAAAATACCCCATCTACAACACCATTCACAGTAGACAGACCACTTTCCCTGGTACAAACATGTTGGCGACTTTCTGATATATCATGACATCTGAGTCGCTGCTTTTTTAGAAAAGCCTCTTGCTCAAAGGAGATACTTGATAGTCTTCAGCTGTGAAGAGATAGGGACTGTACTGACTGGTGGTACCTCTCCACAGGTGGTTAATAAAGTAGATTGTGCCAGGCAGATAGCTCTCTCAGAACTTCTATCAGCATGGATAACAGGTCCAGAAACCATTATGCCTGAGGTCATAAAGGAGCGTCGATCATTACCCTGAGATTCTGAGACCTCATCATCACCTTGTTTGGAAGGGAGTCCTCTGCCCCAGAATATCTGGGGTAATCGTAAAAAAATACAAAAGTATGCCCTTTCTCCTTGCACTAAAAATTACTTTTTTTTTTTTTACTAGTATTCTAATTTGCCAAAAGCATATATGACATCTCATGGTATTTAGCTAAGACATATTACAGTACATCCTAGATCCATAAAAATGCCAATATATCATCAAAAGAAATAAACTCACAACATAAAAACAAATAATCTAATCAAAATTTTTACTAACCCATCTTCCACTACGTCGTTTACTTTGACCAACACCTGTGAAACGACACCGGAGTTTTTCGCCTTCACTATGATTCGCTCTCCATTTTCTGCTTCAACTTCACAAAGTTTCTTCTTTTTCATTATGTTGGTGCCTTTCTTGGCAAAGAGACTTACGACCTGAAATAAAATGCACTATTAATTTCATAATCAAACTTATATGGTGTAACATCTCTTCAAAGACAATATATTTTAAGTACATTTTTATAATATATTTATCCCTAATGACTATTACATACAGTTATACAAAATATCTATAAGCGTCAAATGACTGAGTAAAATAACCATCAAACTTTGTTATTACGTATTTACTAAAGACTACTACATATTATGTCTTGAAAAATCATCGGAAATAAGTTGTTGAGACCCAAGGTTTACAGGTTTTTAGAATAAACCTACCTATTTACCTTCTACAATCACCTTACATGGTTCTTTGGAAAAAGACATAGAACTTTGAAGTTAGACTGGACCATTTCAATCAAGAGGCATGTTTAAAACATTAAGAAGGCACTCCCTTCACTGTCTAAAAGAACATTATACAACACATTTAGAGCCCACCCTTGTAAAGTTTAAACTTAATGAATACTGAAATGTTTCAGCTTTATGTACAAATTCAAGAGGATACAGGGGAGAAAGCTTCAGAATATTTCTCAAAAATCATGAAGTCTTGTAAAGAATTGCTAAGAAAGATGAATTGCATATGTTTCATCATCTTTCACATACCATTCATTGTGTTCGGACATGTGTTACTGTGTATAATAGACTTACTCAGTGGTCACAGTGTCTGACTGGATAATTTGTTAAGAAGTTTTAATATGATCATGTAGGACTCACCAATAGCCTAGATTAAGGAAAGTTAGCTTAGTTTCAATCTCGCTAATATTATGATATTTCAGCATCAAAATTAGTATTTAAATATTGACAAGTGTTTTTTTCAATACGGGATACAGGAGGTTATAATAAAGTAAAGGTTTGCATCCTAAACTAACCTAGGCACTATACCTGGTTCACTTAAGGTAGATTCTTGGATGAGCCGTATGCCTACGAGACGTTTGTTTGGTGGCCGCTGATTGGCTGGTACCGGGAGGTAGGCAGCTCCCCGCCAATCAGCGCCCGCCAAACAAACGTCTCATAGGCACAGTGCTTACCTAAGAATCTGCCTTAAGTGAACCAGTTATAGGTTTCTTCAATACTACTCAAGAAACCTAATGCCTAAGTTAGATTAGGATGCAAACCTTTACTTTATAACTCAGCCTATGGCCTTCTAGCTAAATGTTATCTAGGGTTTGTCCAAGCTGGCCAAGTAAAAACCCAATGTCCTAAGCTAGGTTAGGTTAGGTTAGATGCGCCCTGGTAGTTTACCCTTTGACTGATGGTACTCTTAAAGTGGGTTATGTGGGGTATTCAGGGAGTGAAGCTTTTCCCTCCCAGGCACAGATTTGACACCCTAGATTAAGGGAGGTTAGGTTACATACATTCCTTTAGCTGTTTTTGCTAGTTTTATGCTTTAAAAATTTGTTAGCTTTTGCCACTGCTACCATGCATGAACTATACATTTTTTTCGACAAACTAGCCTTCATCTGAACTTGTGCATTTTTTTTTTTTTTTTGGCTTCCTCCACCCCAAAAAACTAATGTCCCACTAGGGACCCCCACAACGTACCCTAACGATAAAATTTAGCTTTAGACCATTATCCCACATTAACTAGAGAATATTATTTTTCTATGTTTGAAAGTGTGCTTTGTAAATTTCAGAAATTTGTTTTTTTCACTATAAATATACATATAGATATGCAGCTCCTCAGGCCGGGTAAACTTTGAGGTCGCAAAAAAAAAAAAAACAACAACAACAACACATGGTAAAAGAAAAAAAATTCTGAAAAATTTCCCTACCTTCCACGAGATGTTGATAATGGCTATTTACAACCCCCTGTGAGGCCTCTTTTGCAAGATAATTGTAAATTTAACAAATTTATATATTTTTCTATTAATTTTATTTTATTATGTAAAATTATAATTACAGCTCACACAATACCAAAACCGATAAGAAATAAAATCACTAACAACTTCTTAGCACATTTATGTAAATTTACCAAGAACGAAGATTCTGTAACATTTTATTTTTATTTTTACATATTTTTCAAATATTTCTTTGCAAAATTACATTTACAGCTGACATACTTTCATAAAAGACAAGAACAAAAACCAACAGCAACCCCTTGGTATATTTACGAGCAAATTTACAAAAAGACGTCATGTGAGAGGGGGACACAATACGTTCTCCCTTGATGTCAGAAGCAGAACTGAGGTCCTGAGATGTCCACATTCATGATTTTAGCCAGTGTAAAAGTTGCCATTAGTGAATTTATGGGCTACAAAAGTATTGGCACCTCTTTCCCGCCCAATTCTTTCCAAATTGATGGTGCGTAATATTGTTTATCTACAGGATCAATCCGTCCACTACCCCAAACCTGTTATTACTACTCCCGAGGATCAATCCGTCCATTAATTGAGGGTTAATACCAGCATAATTCCCGTGAGCAAAGTGCCCAGCACTGGCCACACAGGAAGGAATGGTAAAACATAAGACAGTAAATACTACTACCTTGGTAACAGTATATTTATGATAAATTTGAGCAGGGGTTTCTTTCTAATCATATAACAAAGTTGTAAGATTATGACATAAGACAGTCAAATATGAAATAACAGTTTTAGAGTTAAAGGAGAGAGTGCATATCCGCGGACCGCCAATTTTCTTGTTAATGTGTGCTGTAAGTAAGAACGTGGCAGAACTGCGCTTTGAGCTTCATCAACATTTTTAAATATTCTTGGCAAGCTCGTTTGATCTGGCAAGTGATATTGTTTCGCTGCGCAGTCTAGCCTCACGGTTAAGATCAACTGGGTACTTAGGCTAGATACCTAGGTGCTGTAACTGCGTACCGCAGGTATGCAAACTACCCGAGTTGATAATACTGAAATACTTAGTAAAGTAGATGTGGTTCATGCATTGAGTTAGGAATTGAAGAATGACGACAGATATCACCAGCAAATAATTACGTTAATGTAAATCTGACGACATTCGCCCAAAATTGAATGTATAATATAGTAGGGCTATTCGACACAAATGACTACTATATACCTACTAGAACAATGGTTACATAACCTATTTGAGAAATCCTATGGGCTTGATTACCAAGCCTAAATTCAAAGCTCTAGGTAGGTGTCCAGGACTACGTACTAGACATTACCTACCTGAAGGAGACGTAGCTTAGTTTATCCCGTCTATCCATTACCTAATTAGCCTAGGTATTACAAAATGCTCAGACATCAAACGATTACCCTAACAAGCGAATAATCAGGTCCTACCCTAAACCACGACCCCAAGATTGAAAAAAAAAGGCCCCTTCCCCCCACATTTGAGTCGCTTCCACTCGTCGTCACCTCATGACAACGCCAGGGACGAGGTCCTCTCAAGGGCGCCTCCCTTTACCTTGTAGCTCTGCCCAGTGTCATTCGTCGTGAAACATTCCCTCACGGCCAACATCTTCCACGGGCGAATTCAAACGAGAAGCAGATCTCTCGGGGCTCTACACTACTACACAGTCCTCCTCTTCTTCAGACCTGTTTGTTTTTGTTTCTAGGACCCTGGACCGCCGGAGGTTGGGGACCGCGTGGGCGGGGCTTAGCCGGGATGGGGGCGTCGCCGGCAGGGACGGTGATGGTTCTCTTCTTCTGCGACGCGGGAAACGAAAAAAAATTATTATTAGAAATTATTATATTATTATTATCATTATTGAACCATACTCGTATGGAACAAATCCACAAGGGCCATTGATCTTAAAATTCAGCTTCCAAAGAATATGGTATTCATTAGAAGGAAGTTGTAAGGACAACGCTTTTTCCCTATTTTTATTGTAACCAATCATCAAGTCGCGTTGTTCTTACTTCCATCCGATAGAGCGTTCCGCGGCCTTTCCGCCGATGTATAACACATGCAATTCCATTATTTGTACGCTTTATTATATCTAAATGAATGTCTGTAAGAAAACACAAATTTACCGTCTCAGAGTCATTTCTGTTTGCGGTGCGAGACTGCACTACATATCCGTCCGCACCTGTCTATGTCAACTCAGTTTGTCTGTAAATAAATTTACGGGCTGCTCTGTGAGCAAGAGCCCGTGCTGACACAAGGTCAGCTAAATCAAAAACAACAACAACTGTAAATAAATCATCAGGACCCAGCTACCTGTCTTAATCTTTGGTCTTCACAAAGTAATTGAAGGTAGGGATCTAATTTATTACAAAGGTATAAGTACAAATTATGGATAAAGCAATGCTGATATTTACAGTATATTTATGATAATAATGACTCTCACACGTAATTCATACAGCATTGATTACCACATATGGAAAAATGAAACGTGTACAGATGATTATCAATTAATAAATAAATAAAGTCTATATACATACATACATTCATATATATATATATATATATATATATATTATATATGATATATATATATATACATATATATATATATATATATTATATATATATATATATATATATATATATATATATGATATATATATATATATATAAAGGTATAATCAACAAAGGAAAGTGAAACACTGGAGTAGCTGCAAGATCTTTTGACTCAACGTCCTTTACTTAGCAGACTGACTGACATACATGAGAAAGCTGAGAGGACAAGGAAGGGTCGTATAAGTTACAGATAGGGATTATAAGGAGAAAAGTACCTAGAATCCAACACACCTGGAGAATTAGTATCCTTACCAAACGAACATAAATATGGGTACAATTCAAGAGGCTTACAAAAAGATTAAGTCCAACTGCTCAGACACAGGGACAAAACAATTAAAGGATTATACAGGGCGGCAACTGACCACATTCAAACCTTTGATAAACAAAAACTTGTTCACGAAACATTTTAAACATACATATACAAAGAAAATATCTATACAGCAACTAACTTGTATTTAAGTCTGTGATTGTAACTTAAACATGTTACAGATACAAAGGTATAAATGAAACAGACCACTACTAAAATCTAAATTACAATGGGAAGTATGCTGTATAATGGCAGATTCTACGAGTTTTCGTGATAAGACATCTTTTGATCTTGCAATTACTGAACTACCAATCCACTTTATCCTGTGGTTGTTTTCCCTTAAATGAATGAATATTGCATTAGATGTTTGCCCAGTATTGATAGAATGTTTGTGCTGTTTTAATCTTACTTCTAAGCCCTTGCTCGATTGTCCGTGATATAAGGAGGGGCAGTCCATACATGGAATTTTATGTATTACTATGTTGTTGCTTTCCATAGGGCCATTTTTTATTAACATTCCTTTTAGTGTGTTATTATAGGGAAAAACAAGGTTGACCTTAAAGGCTTTTAACAATGATTTAATGGTTTCAAATCCGTTAAAATAAGGCAAACTGAAAATTATCTTTGAAGTTTCTTTCTCCATGTTGCTTACACTATAAAACATTTTGTGGGCTTTATTAAAGCAAACATCTAATATATGAGAAGGATAACATAAATTTGTCCATATTTTTCTTATGTATTCAATTTCTTGATCCAAATATTGGGGACTGACAATGTGCAATGCTCGTAAAAACATAGAAGAAAAAATTGATATTTTGATGTTAAGATGGTGGCCTGAATAGAAATGAACATTAGCTAAGTTGTTGGTTGGTTTCCTATAAATACTGAATTTACAATGAAATGGTTCTCTATGTATCAAAGCACCTAAGAAAGGGAGGCAATTGTCTTTTTCCAATTCTAGAATAAACTTAATCAGTGGTTATTTAATTTAGAGAGTAAATCATTTACATCAATACCAGCAGGCAAAACAGCTAAAATATCATCAACATATCTATATCACTTTAAAGATTTCTGGATCCAACACTGTACAATCTTATGTATTGCTAGACCTATGTTCGACTTCTGGATTCCATCCTGTTAAACAAAAAACAAAAAAACGGTGTACTTTCCGCATGACAATTGCACATCCCATGAACTTTTCCTATCCGTCCAGTAAAACAATTCTTATACGTTGTTATGACAGTCGAACGGGATATATCAGACTTAAAGAAAAAAAAAACACACACACATACACACAAGAATGCCGATAATGAATGACGATGATTCGCTGCTTTCTCGTGTTCTAAGTCAGATGAAGGTCAAGGCGTCTATTCATTTTGGAGCAGTTGCATGACTGTGCTTGTGACTTATTCAGAAAGTCTGCACATTAATAATAATAACAAACTGGCGAATTTTACAATCAATATGCAAGGAGATCCTTAACTGGCAAATTAAGGGTCTACCTTAACGACCACACGATGACCTCCAAAAAGAAAAGAAGAAGAGGAGACAAAGAACCAGAAAATGGCGAGAGAATAATTACACGACTCGCGATACCGGATCTGAGATATCCTCTTCTTCTTCTTCTGTGTTCTGTCCACAAAACTAAAGAATTATCGATTCTCTTGTCTCTTCATTCCTTACCAATGTCATAATAACTTTCAAGCTTTTGGCACATTCAGAAAAACCTTATTTTCATTTATTTTGTTTTTGCATCATTAAATCACCTTATACTTAATTGCTTGTGTTTTGCATAACTAATCTGCCATGCCATGTGTGCACTGGGATAAAATTGGAGTATCATCAAAAGAGCTTGTATTTATTTCCCATTTATCTTTTATACAATCGTTTCTGTTCTCTCTGGAGATTTTGTTTTGCTTATTTGCTTTTTACTTACTTGTTTTCGTCTCCTAATAATTTTTCCTCATAAAGGAATTCAGCTATGAAAACTTGCCTTGCAAATATAACCGTGTAAGTTTGCGTCTATGTATGTTTGCCCATTTTTGACAACTAGAAAAGTATAAACTATTAAAAGAAAACTGTGAGCGCTAGTGGAGTATTCAGTGCTTTATAGAATTTAATCTCCTCATAACTGCACCGAGTATCTCCTCTGTATTTTAATCACACGTGCATGGACAGTTTCAGAATCTTCGCAATTTTGTTACATGACTGTGCTGGAAATCAAGAACGTCCATTATAATGAGAATCCGAGAATGAGAGTGACGAATAAACATCTAGTACCCTTGTACTGAAATGCAAAGAACCAAGGCCATGTCAACATTTGACACAGTAGGCCACTGGTCTGTAGTTTTTTTTTTTTTTTTTTTTTTTTTTTTTTTGCCACCCATCGAAAATTTTATCCGGCAATACATTCATAACCCATAACTTTTATTCTTTGATACATAATAATACGGCGTTTCCACCCACTGGATCTATTTAATTGGGAAGAATGTCTAAGTAGTACTACTACTACTTGCATTTTCTCCTAGGAAAATCTTAATGCGATATATAACTAAACACAAACACACACACACGGTTGTACCCATTTGTAAATATTTAATAAAATTTCGACAGAAAACATTATCTAAATGATGGCACAAGTCTCGTCTGCTCTCATATGCGATAAAATACAAAAGTACCACGAAAACCTGAACATATTAATGGAAGTCTTAAAAACAGACCTTATAACAAACATGGAAAACACGAAAATCGTGAGGTGATCATCAAAAATAGTAAGGAACATGTAAAGTTGTGCAAGCTGCTGTAACTGTCATAAACATGTATTATAATATACATAATGGAAAGATTATACTGTAATGTCAAACAATCGTTAGTAGGAAGCAAAAATGTCTATAACGAGAACAGGATAGCTATATAAGCAAGGTGTTCGAGGAAGAAAAAAAATCCTTTACACTTCAGCGAGCAAGAAGGACGAATTTCCTGAATGAATCATATATAATTAGACGTTTATTTTAATTCTGATGACACCGCAAAGAGAAATCGCTATCGCGGGACCATGCACAGAATCACTACTACTTTCGTTATCACTGCGGGCGGCAACGAAAGGGCCCGCGACCTCTCGGCGAAGCTCCGCCCACCTGGTACTCTACGCCCGATGCTTCAGCCCTGGTAGTGGTTGTTTAGCTCCGGAAGCTAACTTGCATCCACGTATTGGAAAATTTAGGGATTATTTTAGGAATGAATTCCTTCTTGACTCCCTTATTTCCATTCATATATTTATAAGTAATACCGTCCTACTTTATTACGTAAATCTGACGTTTCATATGGAAGATATCGGCGATAAGGGGAAAAGGCGGGAAATGTCCTCGCACGCCAAACGTCATGGTAGTAAAACACACCGTACTCTCGGTATTATGAATCATGAGCGTAGTAACGCCGTTCCATTCGAGGGTCTTTATTTGTTTGCATGGAAATAAATCTTCGCTCTGTGATTTCTAAATTAATTTCCCGTACTTCGAACGCAAAGTTTTTCTTATAATCCCCTGTCCGTTAATATAATAATTCTATATAATTTCCAAGATAATGTTAAAACGAAGTAAAGCAATTAACTGCAGATGTTACATAATATGACCAAATCAGCCACCAAAACTGAATAATGATGTTTTTCCGTGAAAGTTGTCCATAAATCTCTACAAAATGTCAAGGGAGAGAGAGATAACTTTTTTTCCATAATAACCTATCCGAATATACTTACACCTGTCGCCACTAATTAAGTTAAAAGTGAAATTACGGTCATAAAATCACAACTTGGGATGCATAAAAAGTACGGAAATGCCTTTTAGCAGAGTTTCTTGAATATCTGTGCATAAGAGCATTCGAAAACCAATGCTGAACGATGTCGGTGTGACGAAAATCTACGATAATGCTGATTTTCGTAAGGCTGTTGTTTGAACTCTTACGTTTCCATGAACTTTGTATGTATGTATGTATGTATGTAGGTAATGATATATATATAAATATATATATATATTAGTATATATATATACTAATATATATATATATATAATATATATAGTATAATAATATATGTATATATATATATATATATATATATATATATATATAATGCTTGGACTATTCGTACCTTAACTGCTACATATTCCATCATGACGTCATGTACTTTAGCAACTAAACTAATGGATTTCGTCGTTTATTCACGTCCTGCGCCTTGTTCTATGTCACACCATGTCTTCACACTAGCTGACTCCGGATAGTCCACCCATCACCCAAAATAATAATTCATTCCACTGATGCCTTGTGAACGGTTTGGGTCAGGTGTTGGTAGTCTGCAACAGGTTAGGTTAGGCAAGACATGTCCATTATTCATGTGACGTACTACCTACCTTTGTCATGTACAAAGTCTGGTGCCTAAGGTAATAAGGTCTAATGGACTCTTGACTACATCTAACCGATATCCTGGGGTTTCCGCCCACTTTGTCTTAGGCTAGGATGTTTATTGGTCAGGAATGAGTTATACATATGGTCAATCAGTGGTGAGTCAAGTCTTACAACGTTATTTTATGGGAATTTGCCCTCTTGTTTAGGCGACTTCCGATTCTCATTATAATTCTTAATTCATACTTTTTCCTTGCACATTTTACTTTCATTGGCTAAATTCTTTGTTGCCCTTTCTTCATCTGACATAGAGTACCCGATCATCACCAGGGAACTCGTCCTTGTTTTATGCTTCCTAACTTTGACAATGTCAAACTTCTAACGCACACCTAATAATTCATGTTAATGAACAGTATAAAACATGATGATGGAGAACAAACACACATCAGAATGTCTCGACTTCTCTGTTCTAATAACACCTTCAGGATGTTCTGCATACAGACTTACCTCTGTTTTTCACCATTAGACTTACCTCTGGTCTTTAAGCAAACTTCGATAAGAAGTCAGGTACCGTAGCCAACAGAGCTGTCAACCATTGTAAGTTGTATTTGTCTTCCATGCTTCCCCTTAACTGATACGTTCTTCCACCGAATAGCTTATCTGGACAGATCTTCTCAGTAATAATCTTTCGACAGCAGAAGTGTGTGATTAGTGATGTTTACTAACATAAAAATGAGAATGACTACTTCCTAGTTCCTACATTTCCGAATTGAGAGCCAACGAGAGACAATACTAGTTACCAAACGTGATATAGGAATACGGCAACTGTCACTGGGAAATATTAGTTTGGTGACATTACAAAGCTGCGTTTTCCATGTGGTACATGACATACCAAACATTAGTTATATTGACGTTATGAATATTGAATAAACATGGATAACAATGTTATTTACTCTTTTACGGCTTTTGTTAGGTCAAGATTTTTTCCTTTTTTTACTTTGAGATCGTGATGAACATTCCATCTGCATATCATTTTGTTTCTTTTCACAATAATTGACTAATGGTTTATGGAAATTAAAACTCCAGAAATATTTAATGTTTCATAATTTCCCAACGCATTTACTAAGTGATGATAAAATATACTGCTTCGACGAGAATCACAAAAAAAAAATATTCAAGCGTTATCCGAGAAAAAATTAAAAATTACCGGTATAAACAAAATAATTTTCCAACCTAGGTAAAATGACAAGAGAAATGCATATAAAAAAATTTATAACCTCTACTTATAATGCAAGACCTAATCCATCATTTTTCTAAATGCAAGACGAAATCCATTTTTCCCCCCTTTTACTTCAATCTTTCTTCCCCTTTTCTTTTCAGATTGATGAATTTCTGTATTACTTGGACTCAGGCAGGAGCAAAAATTCTTTGTAGCCTACAGATATCACACCTATGTAAATACAAATTATGAGCATTTGTTGTTTGCAAGCACATATATGACACCATTCAGCACTCAACACATACTCCAGGCCTTTTGCTGAAGCTGTGATGGTGGTCACCTGGATATTTCCGCTATGAAAAGGAACTTTGTTACAAAAATCTTAAAAGACTTCTCATCCAATCACACTTTGTTCCTACACTAAGCTTACTTCAGAGGGAAAAAAAATGCCCTTAAATTTAAAAAATTATTCCAATATTACCATGGAAAAATCACCAGCATTACTATTTCCAGTCTGAATGTTCTCATTAGAACCTCAAAAACAGTTCAGCATATTTTACTGAATAATTGGCCATGTCAGAGAACACAGAATACACCCCCTGCTCTACAAGTTTCTTGTAGAACAGAAATGTGGATTATTTCTTAGAATTTGGCTTATCCCACAAACAACTGCTCTTAGCTACCTATGATACAGTAACTGAAAATATCACAAAATTTAGTAATTATCTCCTTTGGCAGTTAATATGTACTTCAATACATTTTCTAATCAAAATGTTACACACATAAGGTTGTTTGTATACATGTATGTTGTACCTGCAAACTTGACAATTGTAAAAAATTCTGGGAGGTAAAATAAAAGAAATTTCAAATATCTTTGATCCAATTTTTTCACTCACTGACACACAACAGATTTTTGAAGGCAATTTTTGGCCTTACAGTATACTAACTAGCCTGGAAGATGGGCTAGCCAAAACTGGGTTGTGAAAGCAGGCACAGTGATTATCATGCTCAACATGACTTTCTGATATCAGTCTAGTATAAAGGGGTAAAGAATTTTACACGAGTATAATCTCACAAAATATCCGACATATACAAAATCATCATGATGAAATAATAGAAAAAAACAAACCAACTAAACTAAATGTTATATAATTATGTAGTAATCAACTAACACTATTCACAGAAATACATATATACATCTCGATCTCAAACCATCAAACAAAAAAACTTAAGTAATAATTGACAACCAGTTAAAAAAAAAATGCTCTAGTATCCTATTATAAACAATTACTACTACTGGGAAAAGCATGTCGACAAAAACATAGCTATGGCTCAATAATTATTGTACTATAATGTAACAAAGACAAGTGAAATGTACTATCAATAAAAATGAAACTCAAGTGGTTTGGTTTAAGTGAAAAAAAGTCGGAATGACATACAAAACGGGAGAAAAATTAATTAAACCGTATAACTAACCTCCTCAAGTACGAAGGAATAAATATAGATATGAACCTGTTCTTCAAGAATCTTTGGTAAATAGACAAACATTCTCTCTAATAATCAAACATTCAGTTGGAAATAAACGTGTAAGCCTAACAATATGCTCATAATAATTATCTTTAGTTTTACCAATAGTATAAAATGACTTCACTTCATCTTTTCTTTTTTATTCTACTTCTCTCTTAACTGAATTATTATACACCGGACTTTTTTGGTTACAGAAAGCAAATGTGAAATGTCACAACTGGACACATGTTGCACAAATGAGTTACTGCTCTAGAAAAAAAATAACTGCTTAGACAAAATACAAAAGAAAAACTTCTACTTTCACACACACAATCTTTCAACTGCCTTTGATAACATACTGATAATGTCTGCTTTTAAAGCAAAATGAATTTAATGTAACAATGCTAATCATAGCACGCTTAATATAACCCAACAAATATATCCTCTCGAAGATTTTCTTCAACATAATACAAGCAACAGAATTTCTTCACCAAAACCACTTTACATAACTTGTCAGGAATGTTGGATAACCAGTCTGCCTTGACAGGTAAACTACGTAATAGTAAACTCGTTTCACTAAGCAATCAGAAGCAGGGTGCATAAAATTAATGACCTGTACGTAGGGATCCCTTCTCAAAAACCATCTATGTTAAGAGCTACTATAACAAACCTTTCCCACAATAATGTATCAAAAATACAACTTGACACTTTCCTACCTTAATAAATAAGGAGAAATTACTGCATATACATTGTTCACAACTAAACCCACTCACAGGAATCTTGTGCAGTTACTTCCTAATATATAATAGGAACATTAATCCCCTTCCACACTGCAAGTTTTAACAGTGCTGGCTGTTACTGTACATGAAATCAAAAGTAGACAACTTGTATCTCTTAACTCTGAAGAATATTTCTTATGTACAAATGTATAAACCTAGATATGATCAAATAAATTCTTTCCAAACATCAACCATCACCATTTCCATGTATTTCCTCTTTGTATTCTATACTTTTTTACTTTGTTCATCAGGCAATGTATCATAATTATCAAAGTACAAAATTATATAAAAATGGCCCACATTGTACTATTCATATTTGGCTATTATCAAACCCACACCTACTTAGTTACAAATTTCCAGTGGTATCATTTGTGATGGTTTGCAGTAACATAATCCCACCAACTACTGAGTAATGGAAGTAAAGCTTGGTATTTCAGGACTTCTTATTTCTTTACTTCTCTTACCTCTAAAGACAAACCCAAAATCTATCATACAAAATTCTCTAGATCTTTCCTTTTCTGAGCATAAAGAACATTACTTTTCCATAAACAGAAGGAGAACTGTGACATACTGCCGAGAAAACAATGATACATTATATTCATTTGCCACAAAAGAGACAATTTATAGATATATGATTCTAAGGAACCTCACCTGTGCTATAAACACACTTTAAACACACTTTTATAAGTCTAATACAACTCTGATCTGACATGGTAAAATGCATATATTTTTAGTATACAATATTATGTTTATTATATGTTAAATGCTTTTCATCATACCTTTATTTCTAATACACCCGAGGTTAAGCATTAGGTACGAGTTAGTTCTAAACAAAAACTGTACATGGAACATACGAGAAATTGATATACCACACAAGTACAATTCAATCACTGTACATACCTCTTAAACAGCTTCAAAGAAAGTCTCTTCTTTGTCAGGCTAACGATATCACCGATATCACTTATTATTACAAAAAAGTGGATCTATTCTTACCACCTATTGCATTCCTGAAATAAATGATCACAATACATACATAATAGAATATATGCAACTAGCCATAAAATTCACAAGATTAGCTGTCCTAAAAAAAACTTTCATTACAATAACTTCTTTACTTTACGATTGAGATGCGATACAGTTTTGTCGAGTTGCGATAAGGAATCCAGACCAGTCTGGTAAACGGCATCTTTTTCCTCCGCACCGTACACATAGAGACAGTCATCCCGATGATCAAGCTGGGCATTAATTCTTTTGTCTAGAATCATCTGGGAAAGACGTCTCTCAACCTCCTCCCTCGGAAGACCAATCTTTTCAGCAACGTATATGATCTGAAAATTATTTCCATTTAATAATAATTCAACTAAGTTCAAACAAAACCAAGAGTTTTGTAACTCCCACTTAACACAACTTTTGCTTTTGCAATAATACGTAAAAGTTATTTGCCAGTTGACCTCACATACCCAATGTGCATCAAAATTTAATTATTTATAAACCTAAGTACATATCAATTATTTCAATGACATTTGGGAAGAGCTCCCCCTAACATAACTTCACTGCAAAACTTAGAATTTTCTAAGTACATAAATATCAAACAGTTATTACTGTGCTCACCCCCAGGTCTTGTGCCCTTCGGATAGAACCCTAACCACGTAGTCAGGCTGGCAAACCCAAAAAATCACAATCATCTGTAATTTCTCATTTTTAGCATAAATGCTCTGGTCCCTTATTTGATTCATAAAGTTTAACTCTGCAAAAACTAAGTCACACCTTAACTACTGGGAAATATGAGAGAGATGACAAAAGCCACCAATCAATGTAACCTAAAAAAAACCAAGGGTCTACTGTTAAGAGATTGTCACCTGATGTTTACATTTACAGAGGGCAACCAACCACAAAATTAAGAAATTCAATTAACCACTCACAAAACCACAATGGCTGCTGCCTTCTGGTGGTATCTGGTAAAACATCTTCAAGATGCTCTAATTACAGTTCCATTTACTGCTCAGCTACAAATTTCTAATTGAGACTTGGAAGTCTAGTATACTAATAAAGTAATGATTACTCAGTTTAAGAACACGTCATCACCATCACTGAAGGTTTTATGTCAGTTCTTCCCTTTACGGGATTGGATGTGAAATTGGTGTGCACTACTCGCTTGTCTCATTCATTTCCAACACAGATTCCTGTCTGATCTAGATCTTCAATTATGCCACGTAATATCAACATCATGGCTGCATTCTTCCATGTTATCTTTGTGTGCTTCCAGGCTTTGTACCTCCTTAATCTTGTGCTAAGTTATTACAATCTTCTATTACAGGGAAAAAAGAAACACCCATTGTTGATGCTAAGATCCTCCTCATCCCATTGTCCTAGAAGACTGAGGAGAACTGGTGATGGGCAGGAAAGACATTAATATTTTTTTTATTAATGGATCTGTTTTGAAAAATGTTTTTGTGGAATAAAAACATATTTTGTTCTTAGCAGCCCCATTGATTCATGATACCTGCATCACAATTCTCAATCACCAAGACAAAGCTAATTTTGCCTACCAATCAGATTAATGAGGAGCAAAGCCTAATATAAGAAGTCATTCCTCATTAGCTTAAGAGTGCATGGGCACAAAGTTGAGGGTCTGGAAGTGCTACTGTACTCGCATTTGTTGCAAGTAAAAACAACGGTTTGTATCCAGCAGAGGAATAAGATCACTTGTTCAAGTACTCACTTATAAAGGCTCAGACTATATTTCACCCAGATATAGATCTCAAAGCAGTACCAAAAAGTAAAAGATGATGATGAAGGGAAATTTCCTCCCACATGGACTCTTGACTCCCCCCACCCTCCCCCCCAAAAACTTTCCTAATTCTTCTTGACTACCAAGGAAAAGCAAATTCCCAAATCTTAACAGTTGTCTTCAAGATAAAATGGAGCGAAAGCTGAGTGGCATCTCCTAGTGCCTGCTCGAAGCTGGCACCTTCATCTTCAACTGAAAAAGACCTACTACATTTGAAGCCTCAGAAGCAATACTCTCTGTCTTTTACTTTTCATCAATTTCTTTTGATCTCTTCCACCTGGTTATCTCAATGTGTGACTCAGGGGAGTAGGATGTTAGGTGGCTAGAGGGGATCTCAAAACACTGTTACTTGACAAAACTTGCATGGTACCCATGAAAGTTGGAGTTACCTCATTCTCAAAACACTTATGAAATTTATTTTTCTGGGAAATAAAAGCAGCTTCATCATGGGTCCATGCATTAATATTCTTTTACTATAACATCACAAAATTAAACACTGGTGTGCTCTATGGAAATAGAAAGTAATACAGCATAAACTAACTGGACAATAGTGGGTTATTTACTATTTTCACATTCCGTATTTCATAGACAGCAGGTCACTACACAATAATTCAATGAAACATTAAAAAACCGAGAAAAATAGCCATGACTTGCGAGTTACAAACAAATATGATCTCAATGCATCATAAAAAATATACAGTAAAACCATTCAATAAAAGTAATACTACACTTTTTATTAAAAGATATATCTACGCATCATCCTAAGTAATAACTGTAATACATATACTCACCTGCAGTCGCTCATAAGGCAAGACTATGTTGAGAAGATTCTTCTCCATCATTGATGTGTACAGGTCATCAAGTACACTTGCTACAACAATGTCCCCTTCTAAATGATCCTTGTACTGGGCCCGAGTCTTCCTGGAAAATTACAAACAACGTATTTTCATTGCAAGTCTCAGAATACAAACACAAGATTTTTAACTAAACTATTCACTGATGTATGCTGTTCATGTTTACTGTATCACAATTCCTTTACAATAGAACACTGGAATTACCAATAAATGAATTATTGTTAAGCAAAATCCTGCTGACACACTTTGACTAACATGAATGACATCACTACTACTAAAATATTCTACTGGTTTGGTAGAACATATAAAAGAAGCTTATAGTTCACTCCCAGAATATTAGGAACAATTAGGTAGTTCAACAAAGAGCTAGAAAGACTGATTAGTGATTGCAGTCTGAAATGTAAAGCTGAATTTTGATAGACAGGACTGGCAATCAAGTTTCAGACCACTGCCAGATTTCCTATTGGGAAATTTAATCATCATTATAAGTACCCATGTCTGATTTTGTGCACTAGTACTCATTTTAGTGCCATCCTCCTTCTCTTGAGGTGGCACTACATCACACTGGCCAGAATGAGATTTTTTCAATTTCAGTTTAATTATAAGAGAGGAATAGATTCCCTGGGAGATGTTATGCCTGTTGATACATAAATTTTATTATTTTATTTGACATTTCTCTCCTTTGGACTGTTGCATGGTTAGGGTACTGAAATAATGAATATACGTATACACCTTCTTAAGTCTTTTCAAATGAATTCTTTCCTATAATCAAATGTGAGAAAAATGTTCCTCATATTCTAATTATAATAGAAAATTCACACATAAAATCTCAAGAGTATTAGTATTAGATTAAAACTCAAATTTTCTTTCCTAGCACAGTGAAATAAAAGATTCTGAAGCAACCAAGGGGATTATGCATGACAATTTCACAATAACATTTTAGTATCAATGTCCTTTTTAAATGTTCATTATTTTAAGAGAGGCAACACAGCATAACATTTCTAAACAGACAAGGTTCATGAATGAAGCACTTTTAGTTATCTCTTAAAAAAAATTACTACATTGATTATAATAGCCATTTCACAATTCATCATTAGGTACTATACTATTACGTAATGCTAAGCAGTAAGCATAAAAATGTCACATTGTGTCCAATCAATTTCCATCAATACAAAGAACATTAAAATCAAATCAAACTCACTTAAAATCTGCAAGTGATGACTTGTTGGCAGCACTGGTAATGGCAAGCCAACAAAGCGAATACGTCACCAAAAGAAGTCCAAATTAACTCCAGGCAAGCGAGAATCGAAAAACTATCGAGAGGAACCGACAACAGTTGTTATCGTTCCCGCGACAGAGAAAAATCTGACAAGCAAACGGGAGTGGTTCGTACATCCCCACCCAGCGGCGGGTTAAGGTAGACCACCTGACCTACCTGTCGCGTGTGCCGCGAGATTTTGAAATTCTGTCGGGAACGTCGGAGACTATAGCTAAGTATATATCTGTCAGGGAAGTTCATGTACAAAATGACAAATTTCTCATTGTACATACATAGGAAAAGGTTCTGTGATTTTTTTTTCTCTCTATTGCTCCATATAATTCTCACACCTTATAAAACTACAAATACAGTCAAACCTTGGTTTTCATACACCTCTATTTTTATTCAAGTGCAACTGCTAAATAAACCTTCATTGGGCCAAAGAAAGTTCCAAGCGCTAGCCCTTCTATAAAAAAGGCGAGAAACACAAAAGAATTTATGAAAGAACTCGTAGTAGTGTTGGAGGAGGTTGTATGCCTACAACAAGAACTGCTGTTAGTGAATTTAAGGCCAGCAGAGGCTGGTTTTGAAAAATTCAGAAAACGAATGGCCATACATATTGTACCTACTTCAGGGATTAAGAATATGTTTGCAAAGTGGAATGATGTAAAAAATGAAGAGGGGAAGTAACATCAGATAGTGCCAGCAAAAAAAATTAGAGAAGTAACCCCAGATAGGTCCTAAATACCTGAAGTCCTTCTGGAAGGAAATTCCCCTTCCAAATAATAACCTCTCCTCCTGCCTCTCCCCTCCTCTCCATTTTTCATACACTAACAAGTGTTTTCCATAAAGGTAAGATGATGATAAATGTTCATTTATTCATTTCATTAGTCAATTATATTTATTTCGTTGTTTTCTGAATGTAATACTGTTTCTTCCCTATAAAATGTATTTTTTTATAATATTTTTGGGGTCTGGAACGCATTAATTGTACTTACATTATTCCTTATAGGAATTATTGTTTCAGTTTTTGTACATTTCGTATTTCGTGGGAGGTTCTGGAACAGGTTATGTATGAAAACCGTGGTTCTACTGTATGTTATAGATCTGATTTATTAAAAACACAATGTAATGGCTATAATGTATGAACTTGGTAGACGGTCTTACCGATTAACCATGACCTTGGTAAGAAGCATATACTTAAGTGCTTGTGATCTTTGTCTTCGTGATGTGAAACCCGTTGCGGCTTCTTTGAAGTAGGAGAAAGCCGTTTCCATGTCTTTTCCTTCAGCCACTTGCATAATACCTGCAAAATTAAATACTGTGTAAATAGTGATATAGGCTTAAAGAAACCACCACAAAATATAAAGTTCACTTGTCTACAAATTAGAAGAAACAATACGCCAAGCACTGGGGCAATTAAGGCCATTCAGCACACTAACAGAAATTGATAGTCAAAAGGTTTGGAGGGTATAACAGGAGGAGAACCTTGCAGTTGACTATGAATCAATTGTTAGGATAGGGTGGACAGTAAGATGAAAGAAAGAGAATATGAATGGAGGTACAGTAAAGGGATGAAAGCAGTCACTCCTAGGGGCTGAAAGGATGCTGCAAAGCACCTTAAGTAATCCCTACACTGAACCATATGAAGTGCACTGACGACTGCCTTTCTGAGGTGTTTAACATGCCCTAGTTGTCTTACATGATGACATTTAGTATACACTAGCTGAACACTATGCTGACAGACTTTACTAAAAACTTTCATGTGATCCTAAGAAGTCTGCCACATAAGTATAATCTGACTGAACACGTAAGTTACTGATTTACTGGTAATCTCTTAATATGATGACTCAACTACAAAAAAAATAAAAGTCAATTCCTGACCGGTTGAACTACAATATGTAGGATGAAATATTGCACTATTTCCATAAGAGCATAAATTCACTTTACCTGATTGTAAGTCAAGCTCTCCCTGCATGTCTGGAGGAGTGTAGATTTTCAAAGCCTCAGTTTTTGCTGTTGTTATGTTTGCTCGAGCTTTAGATATGTTGCCCATTGCATGGTAAACTTGACTTAAACACAAACAAGCCTGAAAAGTACATTTTATTTTATATTAAAACCAAATACATCTGGTGGCATTTAATAAATCACATTAACACACAAAATAATCACAATTCTGAGCAGTCAAAGCATCAATACTCTGAAGTACTACATATTCTATGATTTATGAAGTTCATTATAAAACATAAGTGTAACTTGACCAATGAATTAAAATGCATAACTCATAGGGTAGGCCTAAAAAAAATTTTCTTAAGAAAATTAATAAATTCTTAAGGAAAAAATTAATAAATTGTAACAGTATTTTAATGGCATAAACTGAAAATATTTCAGATTCTACAAAGCTTTCTCAAATGGATTTGTGAGCAAGACTTATCATTCCATGTTGGTTGACATTTAGGTAGCAGCACAAAATACATTTCATGATAAATGGAATACTATATTCTCTATAAATGACAATTAGATTGTAGTGATCATGGAACAAACATGTGTCAAATTGATGTGTCCAAAGCTCTGACAAGAAAACTGAAGGACAATTTGTTTTTAATTAAATGCTCAACAAATAATATTGTATGAGCTATCACTGGAGAGACACTATTTTATCTTATGGATTCCATATAGTACACAGTAAGTTTTACTTTATTGAACTGTCCAAAGATCTTACCTTATCCATACTTACACATGAAGAGGTCACACTTAACATATTTACAAGTCTAATTGATAAGAGACACTTAGTAAAATCTTGTAAATTCACACCTAAAGAATAAATGAGGTCTACACCATTATGCATATAATCAAGCAACAAGTTTATTAACTTGGTAACTAAACAACTATATTAATGCCTTTGGTTAGCGTAATTAACTAGCAAACCATTTTTATTTAAAATATGAAAACTGGCAAATTAATAATACTAATCAAATCATATACATTTCACAGAAAATACAATGCAGTAAGTTTCTCATGCACCTTAAAATCTAACTCAAAGTTAGTTTGAAGACAGTCACAGAAATTTAGCCAAGAATGAATCTGAAAAAAAAAAAATAAGTAAAACCAATAATATCCCCATAACTTGAAAACTATCCACCACACCAACATGCACTGCACCACACTCAATATACCATACATAATCATACAAAACTTTTATTACCTTGACTGTTTTCTCTTTATCCTGCAATTTCTTAGTTTCAGAATACAAAGCATTTGCAATGGTTTCTGCCTTCTTGTAGTGCTTGGTGGCATAATACAACGACATCAGCGTAAGCTCGAGTTCATGCCTCAGGTTTACACTTTTCCGTTCTCGTGCCCATTCGACGGCTTTCTATAAACATGAAATGCAAGAATATTAACATAAAATGTTATTGAACAGAACCATGTTAATGCCTTTTCTAATATGACTTAAACTAAAGAGAGAACGTGTTTGCTTATATTTCATATAGTATTCATAACTTTGACTGGACTTCCAAGCTTTTTTCATAAATACATTATTGATTTCCATTTTGTACATACTATTTTTTTGGCCATCCTGAGCTAGTATGAAACCTAAAATAACTGCTTTCATCTACAATTGTTCAATTAAATTACAAAAGTTATAAGAAGTAAAGTAGTACATCAAATGCACCCTGAACAACAGAACAGCCGAACAGCCTTACCTCACAGAGTGTGTGTTTACTCTGCTTGGTTGTTTCTAAGCTGCAATAATGAGTCAACAGCTGTCTGAGGAACTTATTGAATCGAGGTGCATTCATGGTCTTTACAGTGGTTGTCCCATTCAATAGCTGTTCTACCAAGGTTTCAACAATCTCATTGACAGATGAATCTGCAAGAGAAAAAAGGAACATATTTCTTAAATAAACTAAGAACTACAGAAAATACCCATATACTTGTAACAATGAAACATTTAATCAACCAACCTGAATTTATTAAATATGATATTGTTATGATACAATAAAGTTTGTTCATACTTACCTGGCAGATATATATAGCTGTATTTTCTGAAGTCCGACAGAATTTTAAAAACCTCCAGCACAAGCAGTGGTCGGCCAGGTGGTTAGTACCCATTCCCGCCGCTGGGAGGCGGGTATCAGGAACCATTCCCGTTTTCTATTCATAATTTTTATTTCCACTGTCCCCTGAGGGGAGGTGGGTGGGTACTTGATTATACATATCTCCCAGGTAAGTATGAACAAACTTTATTGTATCATAACAATATCATTTTGTTCATGAAACTTACCTGTCAGATATATATATAGCTGAATCCCACCGTTGGAGGTGGGAAGGGACAGAATAGAAGGATTTTGGGAAACAAATGCATGCAGATGATTTACATCTTGGTTCCACCTGTTAGCATAGCTGGCTTCGTGGTTATTGCCACGTAAGTCTGCTTGTGCTACTAGAGTTGCCAGCGAGGTAGAGACCTATATAGCTGGTGCACTCCAGATGATCTGTCAACAGGGGCGAGACCACGACGTGACTAGACCATATTGACCATACCATGAGGGCTAAGAAGTAAAATAAATATATATATAAATATATATATCACCACCTGACCAACCTAGCCAAAGTTAAGGTGTGTTAACTAAGGCTTAAGAGTTAAGAAGTCGCCGTTGTCGGCGACTCAACAACTAAATTAAGAGCTCTTCCTAACCATTTTCTACAGGATAGGATGAGTGGTACTTCTTGCCCCCAAGATTGTGTCTGCAGACACGTATGGCCCTAGCGAGCAGCGGATCTCATATGCCATCTTCACATCTCGCAGGGAGTGTGAAGTGAACACAGAGTTGCTTCGCTAAAACATGGTACTCAGGATGTTGCTGAGTGCCATGCTCTGTTGAAATGCTTCTGAGGCCGCGCCCTCACCTCGTGAGCATTCAGATCAAAAGATTTCAAATCTTTGTGCAAACACAATGAAGGAGCATTTTTGAAAGAACTCCTTAACACTAAAGCCAGGGTGTTCTTCGATATGGGCAAGTCTGGTCTTTTTCGGAACACTGCAGATTGCCCGAATGACTTCGACTTTCTTGAGTTTTATGTAGATAAAACTTGAGAGACCCGACAGGGCACAGGACTCTCTCTGGCTACTGCCCACTAACTTGTGCCATCCTTGATTCCAAGCTCCTGGCCCAAGGACAAGAAGGGTTTCCATTCTTAGGCCACAACGGAAGGCTTAGAGAGCACACCGCCTTGTGTTCTCCAAAGCCAAAACTTGTGAAAATGGCTTAAAATCTCACTAACCCTCTTTGTCGTATCTAGGGTGGTTAGAAGAAGTTCTTCCTGATCACATGCAAGAAGTTAACAGGTAGGAGAGGTTCGAATGCTTTGACCTCAAGAACTTCAGACTACGTCTAAGTTCCATATTGAAAGCTTCGATCTGGACATGCACAGTCAGTCCGTCTGTACTAAAGTCAGGTGACCGACCAGTTGACCAGTCAGACGAATCAAGGACAGCAAGGCTGTACCCTGAAGACCATAAGGCACTATTCTTCGCTGAAGGATGAGTGTCTGGACTGCCTGGGCGATTCAATCTAAGCAAACCTTGGGGGGTGTATCAACGCAACCCAATGTCGTCAGCGAATCAACTCCTGAGCAACTCCTGACTCGAGCTTCTGGTGTCAGGAGAAAGGAGCGAGGAGCAAAAAGGCGATTCAGTCCCGAAGGACGAATGCCTGACAGTCCAACCTGGTCTCATGTTACACGATCATCGGGGGTGTATAAACGCAACCGACTTCGTCAACAAGAAACTCAGGGCTACTTACTATATGTCGCCTGATCTCGCACGAGTGTCTGACTCCGAGAAAACAGGTGAGACAAAAAGTAGATGGTGAGTGAGTTTCGAGATTCCACAGAACTCAAAGATCGAGAAGGGCTTTGTTGTTTGACAGAAGCAAATCTCTGAGCCCAAAGGCCGTCAACAACATATTTGCGTATTCTTTAATAGTTGTGACTGCCAGCTTATCCCATTCTTCAGACGGAAAGGGAAGACGGTAATCTTATTCCTGTCAACATCTCGATAGTCTGAATGTAGTCAGACTCAGAGCGGAGAGGTTATAGGTACCTTTCGATTTAGAGTAGACCGACTCTCGGAAAAGGTCCTTGGAAAGTGAACTAGGAAGGACGTGACCTCTGTGAATCCAGGATCCTGAAGGCCAACATGGGGCGATCAGCGTCATTGTCGCTCCCTGTGACGTCATAAATCATCTTATTACATTTCCTAAGAGTTTGAAAAAGGGGAAAAGAGACTAAACATCCATCCCCGTTCAATATCATAGGATGGCGTTTAATGGTACCGATCCCGGATCGAGAATAAGGGAGCAGAGAAGAAGAAGCCTCTTCGTCCTCAACATAGCGAAGTGATGAATGAAAGGACGTCCCTAAAGTCTCCACAACTCTCAACATAGTACTTCTAAAGAAAGATTCCACTCGGAAGTCAGTAGTTGCTGCCGTCGATCGAGACGATTCGTACGGACTTTTGCAATCCTGTAACGAACCTCTAGAGGATCGTTACATTCTAAGCCTGTTGTTATAATAGGCTCTTTCTAGTAAACTCGAACAGGGACCGAGAGAAGATACTTCTTAAGATATGAGAGAGCTGTGGAATATCAGAGTTGATCTGGACCACTGGTTCCAAAAACTCGTTTCGAGGACTGGAGGGACGACCGAATTGCTTTATGACCCAGGACATCTGAAACTCTATCCAGATGTCCAGCACCTTCTTTCTATCACCTCAGGTGAAACTTGACGCACTGAGAGATGTTCAGAATCATTCCTAGATCTTGAATAAAATTTCAGTTTCCCGTTAGGAAAAAACTGTAGAGGTCTGAATTGCAGTCTATTCTGGGAAACAAACTTCTTCAGGAAGGAAATGGTCCCCAGCAAGCTCATCCATTCCCTCCCCGAGTATGCTTACTTCCCTAATAAGGCTGCGCTTTGCCTAAGCAGGAGAGCATATAATAGTGCAATGTTGCGGTAGACTCGTAGTCCTATACCGTGCGGTAACGAGCACCGAAAGGATAAAGAGATATCTCTGTTGAACATAGTAAGGCAAAACGAATGCAATGTTTATTCATTCATGTAAGAAATCCCCTCAATCTTAGGCTAAAGTCCGTGATTGTAGGGCAGAGATACAGTTAGTCAGTCAATCCCGCAGGAGAGAGAGACGTAAACTACCGCGCATGACAGCGAACGAGCTGGGACTGGCTCGGTTGGACTGGAGCGGACAGTGACAGCAGCAGCTTACATTCGTCGTCTCTACCGTTATGCGTGGGTTGCCAGCTACTCTATTCTACGAAGAAATAGGTCCGTTATTTTTGAGCAGAAAGAGACTCTCAAGCTGGTATATTTAAGCGAAACAGAAGGCGCTAAATATATAAGTGCGTTTGTGTCGTCATAACACTATCATACAACAGTAAAAGAAAAATCGGAAACTCCTGGTAGGCTGCAGGGAGTAACGATTAAATGCCCTTAAAATAAAAGACAACAGACCTCTCGGTTGTCATCCGAAGAGGTAACTACAGCAAGCGTATATGATTTGAACCAACCAGTAGTAAAATAACGCAAGGCAAAATATAAAATTGTTATGATACAATAAAAGTTTGTTCATACTTACCTGGCAGACATATCTATAGCTGAATTCGGAAACACAGCTACATACATATCTGACAGGCAAGTTTATTGAACAAATCTTAGAGAATCGAAGCGGATAGCTCAAGCTTCTTATGTTATTGGACATAAACGTTCATTGACGTAGTCTACAAGTCTATTACTTGTACGAGTCTGCGATTGATGAATGAGGGCTCTTCCGAATCTTGTCAAAAAGAGCTTATCCGCTTACGCAATATAAAGTTATTGAGATGTTTGTCAATGAGAACTAACCCATTTACGGGACAAAGAGATATTTTGTCAATGAGGGGATACCCATTTACTTGACAAAATGTTAGTATATTGTCAATGGGGGAAAGTCACTGAACTGACAAAACGTAATCCAGGAAGTCGAGCATTTTATTTTTCCGATTCCCGTCTCAAACGAGGAAGGGGCAAGAATCCTGTTAAGAGACTGGGCTTACGGCAGGTAGAACGACGATGTTTAATTCGGCAGCGTAGTCCCGACTAGAAACTAACAAAATTTTTCATCTGAAAAACCCTTTCAGATGGGCTAAAAAGCTTGCAAAATTATCCTGGGAAGAGGAAGAAACTCTCCAACCAGCTTCCTCTCCCGTATCACAACTAATGCCTGCTAAAGCTTAAAATTTATTGGCAGTATGGCAAAGGAAGTCCTGTCTTGCGCTTTCCTGAAGAGCGTCCTTTTGATGAGTGCCTTTGCAAGAATCCTACTGAACACAGCCGAGAGTCCTGACGTGCAGGACGTCGAGCTTTTACATAACCCGTAACTGCCTTATCGCAAAGTCTTGACTGCGGTAAAGCAAACGAGATCTTCCCTTGAGCTTTCCTTAACTCCATCCACCTTTGCGAAAAGCAATATAATATTGACAGAGACCTCTTGAATACACGAAACCTGAGGTCTTGCTGGGTTTCGAAGACGAAGTTGTCTGTTCACTTTAAGCTTCCTCCAAAGCACTGCTTACTTCACATTCTTTGCATGTGAGGTATAAGGTATCACAGAAGGTAAAGGTAAAAATTCTTGAGGCCCAAATCGTAAACAAGAGCTTGAAGAGTTCAACAGAAACGTTCAGCCAGGCGACACACCGGGCGTGCGCGCTCGGTATCCACTGGCGCGCACTCGGCGTCCACTGGTGCGCGCTTGGCGTCCATCCAAGCGTCAAAAGAAGCATGCAGAAAAGCGTCACGCTCCTGACAGGCGTCAAAACAAGCGAGAGAAACTGCCTTTAGGGAAGAGCGAGATATATCTTGGAGAGAAATCCGACTGCACGAAGCAGTCTCAGGAGAAGGGTTGATCGTGTGAGAATATGAGGGGCGAGGGAACGCCTTCTTATTCTCACAGTAACAAAGCTCGGACGTCCGCACTCAAAAGCGTCCTGCTACTAAGACTTCTTTTTCATATTTCTCGGTGGAAAGACGTACACGTGATCAGGCGACGTTCGCCTTCTTACTTCTCACTGAAACGCATAACGAGAGAGAGAGGACGTGAAGCGTCCTCTTCTATAAAGCTTCTATTTAGAGGGCGCGAGTCCTTCCGAAAGCTCCAACCCCTGCGCGGGGAGGACGCTTCGGAGGACGAGAAGCAATCCTTCAGGATTCGTGCACGTGCACGCCACTTTGGGCAGTCTGGGATTTTTCATTCAAAGAAAACTGCCGAAGGCACGCCAGATCGGTGGGGGTTCCTCGTAACCCTCCTTCGGCTTTCGACATGCTCTCTCCCCGGGTCCTGGGAGTCAAGCAGAGGTCCCGGCCTAGAGGCGAAATAAGGCCGATCTGACGCACCCTCCACTACACAAGGGGCACTGTCACTGCACTTAGCCAATTCACTATTGCTCTCTAAAGCAAGCACTTTCGATTCTAAGTTACGAATCGAAAGAGTACGTATTAGAGAAAGGGCAATAACCTCTACAGACACTGTTTTAGGGCCCGAAGGCAACATTACAGGGTTAGGAGTAACAATAACAGAAGTAGCACTCTTCACAACAATGAAGGAGAGCGATCACCTCTCGCAGACATATTCATAACCCGTAGGCCATACTACAGGGTTAGGCAAAATAAAGTCTACAGGAAGGTTAGCAGGTTCACTACCCTGACTTTTGTTTACTGATTAATTGCGTACATACGAATCATACGTCTTCCTTACGGAATTAGACATGTTTACTGATTAATTGCGTACATACGAATCATACGTCTTCCTTGCGGAATTAGACAAAGTCTCACACTCCTTACATGACAAATCTCAACAAAGAAGCAAGACCCATACCCCTCGTGCATACCAAGTGCGGATCTACCGAAGCTTTCGGTAGCCACACCCTATCTTTGCAGACAACACCCTCTGAAACTAGCCTAACTAGATTCAGATATCTTATGCAAAAATGAATCAAATTCAAATCAATTTAAGATAGCGTATGCCTAGCCACAAATCCAAGTCAATAAATTAAAAGACAATTAGGATACTTAGCGGCAATGAAGTTTCCAAAATCCTAAGACGGAGGTACTGAAAACAGGTGTTTCCAGCACCGGCGACAGAAAAATTATGAATAGAAAACGGGAATGGTTCCTGATACCCGCCTCCCAGCGGCGGGAATGGGTACTAACCACCTGGCCGACCACTGTGTGTGTCGTAAGTTTTGAAATTCTGTCGGACTTCGGAGAATACAGCTATATATATACGTATCTGCCAGGTAAGTATGAACAAACTTTATTGTATCATAACAATATCATGTTTATGAAGAATACTCTGATGCTTGAGTCTTGAATTGACAGTATTGTACTAAGTTATTAAGAAAAAGTTGAGTTGAATGATTATGGGTAGGACATTTTCATTTGTGAGAACTCTTGAGCTTTATGGAATTGCTGTCGATGTAGACACGTATGCACAGAAAAGGTTTTACAAGTGTGGCTGCTGCAACAGTAGATAGTAGATTATTTAAATAATCAGAGTATGCATATACTGTAGTTTTGTTCATGAAACTTACCTGTCAGATATATATATAGCTGTATTTTCTGAAGTCCGACAGAATTTTAAAAACCTCCGGCACACGCAGTGGTCGGCCAGGTGGTTAGTACCCATTCCCGCCGCTGGGAGGCGGGTATCAGGAACCATTCCCATTTTCTATTCAGATTTTCTATTACCACTGTCTCCTGAGGGGAGGTGGGTGGGCACTTTGATTATATATATCTGCTAGGTAAGTATGAACAAACTTTACTGTATCATAACAATATCATTTTGTTCACAAAGCTTACCTGTCAGATATATATATAGCTGAATCCCACCTTTGGAGGTAGGGAGACAGAATAGGATTTTAGGAAACATATACATGCAGATGATTGACATCTTGGTTCCATACCTGTTAGCATAGCTGACTTCGTGATTACTGTCACCCAAGTCGGCTTTTGCTTTACTAGAGTCTCCAGCAAGGTAAGTGACCCGTATAGCTGGTGAGTTCTAGATGATCTGTCAACGGGAGCGTGACCACAATGTGACTAGACCATATTGACCATACTATGAGGGCTAAGAAGTAATATATATAACACCACCTGACCAACCTAGCCAAAGTTAAGGATGTTTAACTAAAGCTAAGAATTGAGAAGTCCGCCACTGGCGGCCGACCCAACAACTATAATTAACAGCTCTTCCTAACCATTTTCTACAGGATAGGATGAGTGGTACTTCTTGCCCCCAAGATTGTGTCTGCGGACACGTATGGCCCTAGCGAGCAGCAGATCTCATATGTCGTCTTCACATCTCGCCGGTAGTGTGAAGCGAACACAGAGTTGCTTCGCTAAAACGCGGCACTCAGGATGTTACTGAGTGCCATGCTCTATTGAAATGCCTCCGAGGCCGCGCCCTCACCTCGTGAGCATTCAGTTTAAAAGATTTCAAATCCTTGTCCAAACATGACGAATGAGCCTCTTTGTAAGAGCTCTTTAAAAAGAACGCCAGTGCGTTCTTTGACATGGGCAAGTCTGGTCTTTTTACGGAACACCGCAGATTGTCCAAAGGACCTCGACTTCCTTTAGTTTTATCTAGATAAAACTTGAGAGCCCTGACAGGGCACAGGACTCTCTCTGGCTCTTGCCCAATAATTTGTGCCATCCCCTTGATATCCAAGTTTCTGGGCCAAGGGTTAGACGGGTTTTCATTCTTAGCCAAGAACGAAGGGCTTAGAGAACACACCGCATTATGTATCTAAAGCCAATATGTCTGCTGATGGCTTAAACCTCACTAACCCTCTTTGCCGTAGCTACAGCGGTTAGAAAGATTAGCCTTTCTGGTCACATACTTCAAGTTTGCAGAAAGGAGAAGTTCGAAAGGCTTCGACATCAGGAACTTCCAGACTAAGTCTAAGTTCCATGTCAGAAGCTTCGATTTAGACAGTTTCGAGATTTCAAAAGACCTCAAAGATCGTGAAGGGCTTTGTTCGACAGATCCAAACCTCTGAGTCCAAAGACCGTCGACAACATACTTCTGTATCCTCTAATAGTCGAGACTAACAGCTTATCCACATTCCTCAGACGGAAAGGGAAGACGACAATCTATTTCACAGAGGTCGAGGTGGAGGAACAGCCATTCTTCCTGCACCATCTCCAGAAAACGGCCCACTCCAATTGGTACACTGCAAGAAAGGAAGCTCTTCTAGCCTTGGCAATTGTACTTGCCACTGATTTGAAAAGCCTCCCGCTCTGGTCAACTTCTCGATAGTCTGAACGCAGTCAGACTCAAGAGCGGAGAGGTTTTGTAGTACCTCTCGAAGAGGGGCTGTAAGAGTAGATCGACTCTCTCGGGAAGGGTCCTTGGAAAGTGCGCTAGGAAGGACATGACCTCTGTGAACCAGTCGCTCGACGGCCAACATGGGGCGATCAGCGTCATCCTCGCTCCCTCTGGCACCGCAAATTATCTTATTACTTACTCCTAAGAGTTTGAATAGGGGAAAAGAAACTAAACATCCATCCCCGTCTAAACCCATAGGATGGCGTCTATTGTTACCGCTCCCGGATCGTGAAAAAAGGGGAGCAGTCTAGAGGAAGCCTCTTCGTCTTCAACATTGCGAAGAGATCTATCAAAGGACGCCCAACAACTCTCGACATACTTCTAAGTGAAGAGTCCACTCGGACATCAGTAGTTGCTACCGTCGATCAAGAAGATCCGCACGGACGTTCTGAAATCCTGTAACGAACCTTTTGAGGATCGTTACGTTCTGAGCATGTTCTCACCACAGGCTCTCTCTCGTTAACTCGAACAGGGACCGAGAGAGTGTTTCTCGATACTTCTTGCGATATGCGAGAGCTGTGGAATTGTCAGAGTTGATCTGGACCACTCGGTCAACAACTCGTTCTTAGAAGAACTGGAGAGCCAACCTCATTGCTTCCAATTCTTTGAGATTATGTGTCAGGACATCTGTTTCCCTCTCCAGATGCCTGGCACCTCGCTATCACCTTAGGTGATCGTTGACCGACTGAGAAATGTTCAGAATCACTTCCATATCTTCGATGTTATTTCAGTTTTCTGGTAGGAAAAACTGGAGAGGTCTGAATTAGTCTCTTCAGGGAAACAAACTTCTCCAACGAGGAAATGGTCCCCAGCAGACTCATCCATTCCCTCACCGAGCCTGTTTCCTTCCCCAATAAGGCTCCGCTTTGCCTAAGCAGGTGTGCACTATCATCATAGCGGTAGACTCGTACAGAATTCTGTTACAGTGCGGTAAACAGAACTGAAAAGTCTTAGAGATCTCTGTTGAAAAATTTTGCAAAGCGAAGGCGATGTTCATTCATGCATGCGAGAATTCCCTTCAACCCGAGGCAAAAGTCCGTGATTGTAGGGCAGAGATACGGTTAGTCAGTCAATCCCGCAGGAGAGAGAGACGTAACCGACCGCGCATGGCAGACCACCAGCTGGAACTGAGCTGGCTCTACAGCAGTGTTTCCACTGGATCCGCATATGAATTCCGTCTGGATAAAAACAAAAATATATTTGTTTAGCCTTGATATCTATGGGGAAATTTTTTCCGTTCCGGACAGAGTAGGACAGAAATCGGAAAATGAAATGATGGTGCTTGTACCGTGGATTTATTTTTCCGTCATAACCTCAAGAATTCCGCATTTTGGCAACGCTGCTCTACAGTGACAGCAGTCTACTTTCGCTGTCTCGCACCATTCTGCCTGAGTTGCCAGCTATTCCATTCTACGAAGGGATATGTTTGATACAATCATCGAGCAGAAAGAAACTCTCAAGCAGGTATATTTAGGCGGAACAGATTTCGCTAAATACAGAAGCTGAGCTGGTGTTGTCGCAACAATACCTAAAATAACTAAAAGGGGAACTGGAAACTCATGGAGGTTGCCGGGAGTACCAATTAAATGTAATGAGAATAAAAGTCCTCTCGGTCGCCATCCGTAGGGGTAACTACGGTATGCATATATAACTTGAACCATACAATCGCTTAATAGCAATATGACACGAATGTAAAATACGTAGAGTATTTTGGCCACTTGGACAGCTATCTCCCTACTACATTCTTTCTTCGACGAGGAAGAGAGGGAATGGAGATCGACTGTCTTCGTCCTCTTAGCCAAGAGAACGAATTAGTATTAGCCGCAGGAGAGCCTCAAGTGAGAACCGAGAACCGAAGAGGACAATTCAAGCTTCTATGTTATCGGACAGAAGGCTTCATGGACATAGTCTACAAGTGATGAGGCTCAGCGAGGTAGTAACCAATGAGTTCTTCTGAATCTTGTCAATGAGAGCTTATCCGATTACGCGATCGAATGTTATTGGGATCTTTGTCAATGAGAATTAACCCATTTATGTGACAAAGAGTTAATATCTTGTCAATGGGGGGAACCCACGGATATGACAAAAGGTAATCTAGGAATTTTGAGCATATAGTCTTCCCAATTCCCGTATAAATCGAGAAAGGGGCAGGATTCCTGCTCAGAGACTGGGCTTACGGCAGGTAGGACCCGAAGGTTCCCCTTAGGCAGCGCATTCCTGAACGCAGAAGAGGCGTTTTATGACACCGAAATCTGCTTCAATTTACTAGTCTCTCCTTATAGATGCCATATCATCAGAACCAACCTGACTACCTTATCCATGCAGGTTGGATAGTTATTTGAGAGAAAGAGAATCAGGTCCCCGAGACTGCAGGTCCAGGGCTCCGAAACACCAACCTAGGAGTTAAAAATATCCATCGTCCTGAACAGCCCTTTCAGATGGCAATGCAGATCTGAAAGTATTTAGGAAACTTTAGCAGAGGACGGGAGAGAACTTCTCGGGGCGTCTATCTGGCTGGTAAAATCGTCCTGGGAAGAGGAAGGAACTCTCCAACCAGCTTCCTCTCCCGTCTCATATCAAATGCCTGCTCTTACGCTTAACCTCGCTGGAAGTAGGGCAAAGGAAGTCTTGCCTTGCGCTTTCCTGGAGTCCTTTTAGTCATGGATTCTATTGAACGCTCTCTTCATAGAAAGTGAAGAAACATTTTAATGAGACCAGGCGCCTTCCTCTTCTTCGCCGACGCCAACAGCGAGAGAGGAGAGCAAGGGACCGAGGGCCGAAACTTGTCAGCAAACAAGTCTGGTCGACACCTTGATAGATGAAGATGATGACGAAGTAGTCTCTTCTTCATTCATAGATTGCGAGTCGCTCGAGGACTCTGTCTCCTTTACGGGAACAGGAGAAGGGTCCTTAACAGACAGCGAAGCAATCAAACCCTGAGGCTCCTCTTGAAAAGGGGGTCTCCTACTTGAAGTGGGGTTCAAGACGAAAGTCGGAAGTGCTTAATAGCAAACTCCGAAGCTTTGCGAAGTTCCGGTAAAGGAACGTCCTGCGGAGCGTTCTGAAGAGTGTCCGATAAAGGAGCGTCTTGAGGAGCGTCCTGAAGTGTCCATGTCAGCGTCCTGACGAGCGTCCACAAAAGCGTCCAGAAAAGCATCATGCTGAGCGTCCTGACGAGCAGCTCGTGACGAAGCAGCATGCAAAGCGTCCAGCTTAACAGCTTCAGAAGAGTCCAGCTTAGCTGCCGAACTAGCGTCATGCTTGGCAGTCGACGGAGCGTCCCTCAGGGACGAGCGAGGGGCGTCTTGGCGAGCTGCTTGACTATGCAAAGCAGCTTGCCGGGCGTCAAGCTTAGCAGCTTGAACAACATCCTGCTTCGCAGCAGAGCGAACGTCACATACCGTATACGGAGCGCCACAAGGAGAGGAGGGGGGAGCGTCTTGGGGAGCAGGAAAACAATCCTTGCTACGAGAGTAACGACGTTCCTTCCTCTCGACAGAGAGTCGAGCGTCTCGAAAGGAGTCCTAGCGAGGGGCTTGCCGAGCGTCTTGATGCATAGAACACCGAGTCCTGAAAGACGTCCTCGCGAGGGTATTGCCGAGCGTCTTGCCTTGAAGAGAAGGAGACTGCCTGATTCTCTTAACAGACAGCCTCGAAACCTTCCTGCGGCGACGCAGTACTGCCTCTCTCTTGGCGAAAAACGAGGCTAACTGTTGCTGATCCTGTGAGAAGCGAGGGGACACCTTCTTCCTTCTCACAGTAACAAAGTTAGGGCATCTGGCGCTCAAAAGCGTCCTGCTCCGATGACGTCCTGTTTCTCTTCTGTGGTGGAAAGTCGTAAAAATGTTCAGGCGACGTTTGCAACGCATGACGAGAGAGAGGATGTGAAGCGTCCTCTTCTATAAAGCTTCTCTTTAGAGGGCGCGAGTCCTTCCGAAAGTTCCAACCCCCGTGCGGGGAGGACGCTTCAGAGGACGAGAAGCAATCCTTCAGGATTCGTGCACGTGCACGATCTTTGGCAGCCTGGGAAGCGTCTTCATGTCCTCCCAAAGGGACGCCAGATCGGTGGGGAGTCCCCATAACCCTCCTTCGGCTTTCAACTTGCCCACTCCCTGTGTCCTGGGAGTCCGACAGAGGTCCAGGCCTAGAGGCATTATAGGGCCGATCTGACGCCCCCTCCACAACACTAGGGGCACTACACTTCAAAACACTGATTGGAGAGCGAGCACTTTAGATTCCAAGATACGGATGGAATCCACAATAACAGAAAGGGCATTACCTCTCGCAGACTTAACCTCATAGCCCGTAGACCATACTACAGGGTTAGGCAAAACAAAGTCTACAGGAAGGTTAGCAGGTTCACTACCCTGACTTCTGTTTACTTATGCCTTCGAGGAAGACCGCCTGATTCAATCACGCTCTAATTTGCGTGCATACGAATCATACGTCTTCCCTTCGGAATCAGTCAAACTCTCACACTCCTTACATCGATCTTTCAATAAAGAAACATGCCCTGTACACATCGTGCATACCATGTGAGGATCTACCGAAGCTTTCGGTAGCCTCACCTTACTCTTGCAGACAACACAGTCTGAAACTAGCCGAACTAGATTCAGACATCTTATGCAAAGGTCAATCAAAACCAAATTGAAATCAATCTATGATAGCAAATGCCTAGCCACAAATTCAAGTCAATAAACCAAAAGACAATTTGGATACTTAAGCAGCCATGAAGTTTACAAAATCCTAAGACGGAGGTACTGAAAACAAGTGTTGACAGTACCGGCGACAGAGAAAATCTGAATAGAAAATGGGAATGGTTCCTGATACCTGCCTCCCAGTGGCGGGAATGGGTACTAACCACCTGGCCGACCACTGCGTGTGTCGTAAGTTTTGAAATTCTGTCGGACTTCGGAGAATGCAGTTATATATATCTGACAGGTAAGCTTCGTGAACAAATTATTAATTAAGAACCAGAAAAAGGGAGGACAAATCTGCTAAAATTCTTCCCAAATTTGATCTCTTCCAACCAAATTCATTATGGCCCAAAAAGCCATAATCAAGGCTTTGCCAATAGATGACTGATTCACAAGACTTTAGCCTGAAGAACTTGGATAATAACTCCTGAAAGAGATCCATCCTCTATGACTGGATCTGTTTACATCTAATATACAGTTCCAAGGAATGTAAGTCTGCTTTAGTCTGTAAGTCTGCTTTTGTCAAGTGACCAAAACAAAACCTCTCCCAACAATGATGTCAACATAATTTGCATTATATTCATACTTGCAAGTATGCAACCCCTGAACTGAAGAAAGTCAAGAACATCCAGTGCATATGGGTCATGAAAAAACTAATACAATAATTTTAATTTTGCTAGGTTTACACTGATCCAGATTCCTCACCTCTGTGTACAGATAGTGATAACTACTATGTAAGTGGTGGTAGATGGGAAAATAGCTTCTAGAAACTGCAACCATAATGCACAGCTCCCACAATCTGACTTTGTGAGACTTTAGTATGGCCATAGAGTACTAAGGTATCGGCTGCCCTAAAAAACGCCAAAATATGAAACATATTCGATTTGCTGAAAAAAATTCTATGGCTTCGTAGAGCATTCAAGAATGTGTCCACGAAGTATTATGCTAAAATTCGCCTTACTTTTCTAGTTATGGCCTGAAAGTACAATCACTTTATACCACAAAACACCAGTAGCGCAAATGATTTAGTCTGGTATAGTTTTGTGATATATGTTACGAAAACTTCCTTTGAAATGAAATATATAATGTCAATAATAGCCTAATTGGTACCTTTTTAGTTATTCCTAGACAAGACAAAGCACGCATCATGAGTCATGAGGCTCAGCGCGTGCCCACTGGAGTGGCCAACAGTTGCCTATAAAACTTGCACTTTATAGGGTCGCATTTTTTCACGCTCGCTAGCCTTGACTGAACTCTGTGTTTTCTGCGGTGTTTTTAGTTTTTCACCATGCCTAAAAGGTCCAAGACTTCACTTCATGCCTCTAGAATGCGGAAAAGCCAATTGGATATGCCATCGAAGAAGAAGTAGAACAGAGAATTCAAGAAACTAGTGCCATAGAGGGGAATGAAGCGACGACGACAGAGAGAGAGGCCGCGCAGCAAATGGCGCACGCTATGATCTCTGCTGTCCAGAGGCCAACCACATCCACCCCTAATCGTCCCTTTATTCGTTCATCACTGCTAAAGGGCAAAGATATTTTAGAAGAAGAAAGCAGTAGATCGGAGGCTGATATTATCAACGATAGTGAAAATAAAATGATAATAATAAGCGAAGCAAGACTTGAAAAATTACATGAATCACGAATACCGAATTGTGGATGCAAAGTAATTTCGAGGATCATTTGGAAAGGGATTGATTTGAGACACTAGTAAAAAAGATATGTCCTAAAAAAAAGATATGTCCTAAAAAGATATGTCCGTCTCACAATTGTCGGATACAAACATTAGCATAATGATTAATTATTATGGCAGGGCAATCCACCGTAATATGGTAAATCATGGATTGATATGAAGAAGGATATAATGGCATCATCCAACATATATTCAGGTTCCAAAGAAAATCAACGTCATGGACTTTGTCCAAAAATGGGGAAGATTCTTGGTGCTATTTTCAGCGCAGCATAGCAATGGGTAAAGAAAGAGAGAAAATAGAGTTCAAGAGATCTTCAACAGTTATCATTTAGATGCTGAGAGTGAAAGGAAAATAAAGGCTGTGTATGAAGCCCTGTCTGAGAAAGAATTGCTTGAACGCTGCGTTCGCGGTCTTACACAAAACGCGAATGAAAGTTTTCAATCAAAATTTTTTTGGAAACACAGCACACAAGACTAAGCTTGCTGGAGCACAAAGATAAGCAATTAATTAATATTCCTATTCATAATAATTTTGCATTAATACTCAAAAATAAAAAATAAACCATAAAATTAATGGTAACACAGTCTTTTACCTTTTTTTATGTACCTAAACTTTGAAGGCCCGTTTCTCAAAACATAAGTTTTTCACCTTCAAAATGTATCTCCTCCTTAGTATTGGACCAATCTAAATGAAATTTCATATATAATATGGGTGGAAACATGGTAGATTGAAAAAAGCCAGGGATTTTTAATATTTTGAGTTCCTGATTTTTGGCAATATTTTTTCCTGTAATTTTTTTCCGGGAAAATTTCATAAAAAAAAAAAATTCATATCTCGAAAAATAATTGAAAAATCAAAATCCCGGCTTTATATCAAAGGTTCATATGTGTTTTTATACGTGGTTCAAATCTCATCCCTTAAAACCAAAAAGCAGAGGAGGAGATGCATTTTGAAAATGGCCATTTTTTGACCGAAAAATGCTCTGGGAGGCTGGCGTCAAAAACCCAAAAACCTAAGGTCACTGAACAAAAAATTTTTTCCCAGAAGTTCCACACAATATCCTTTAACAAACCCCCTATATATCAACATCCTGTCGTTAAAAAAGTCGGAAACCGGCCGATCCCTTAAAAAGTGAACAGTCAATATTTTCTCCCTGTATCTTCTGGAGATCCAGGTTTGCAAGTTTCACCATCTCTCAAATATAGAACTGGCAATCTTCCCAGAAAAAATCAAGCGGGCACCAGAGTACTCATTTTTGTCACAATAAGTAGAGCTTCACAAGTTTCCTGTCAACCGTTTTATCAATCTTGGTGAAAGAATGAGTATATGTATAATTATTGGGAGAACGTCACTGGAAATATCCAGCAAAACACATCAGCCAGTTACCCATATCCAAATAAATTTGTTGCCAAAAAAGTTTGTGTAGCCTGGATATAACTACAGATAACACAGAACAGAAGATTGTAAATGATATCTTTACTCAGGCAGCAATGTAGCCACACCCTTTACCATTACCATACCTACAAAAGACTGTTTAAATATGAGAAATGACTGATGACCATGCCCTGAGGGTATCATACTCAGAGACTGCCTATACAACTCAATAAAAGGGCACTGTCTAGTCCTAACTACCAAAATCTGACGATAAGCCATAGCAGTAGTTTTTTCACTGGTCTGCAGAAACCTTCTGCCTGTTTGTATCCCAGAATGTAAACAAGTGTCACTCCAATGCTCTTGTCTATATAATAATCATAATTCTGCCCCTTTGGTTTCTGTAAGTTTGAATTTCTCAAATCAATGCAAATTACTTGGCCATTTGATGTTAGTCTTGGTAGTTTCTTCCTCTTCAGATATGCTGTAAGACCCATAAAACAAAAAAACACTGTCACATCATTCACAAATTTACAACATCCATTATCTAATCACTAAGTTGTATAATCATCTAGCTTTCTCAAGAAGAGCATACTCTTTACTCATTAAAGATACACATATATACAGTAACCCTAAATATTACACCTGTTGGAGCATAATCCACATTCATTATCAAAAGTGGCCAGTAACCCTAAATGTTACAGTTATTGGAGCATAGTCCACATTCATTATCAAAAGTGGCATCATCAATAAACCTGGAGAATACAGTTGGCTTCTCGTCAATCCTCCAACCATCTCCTTTCCTTTAAACTCTTGTGATGCTGAAGAAGAAAAAGAAGAACAGCAAATCTCCTTCCATTTTATATCAAGGTTGGTCTAAATTGGCTTCCTATTACTAAGTAGAATGAATGTCAGAACCAGTAGTAACAAAAAGTTCTAAATATAGGTTGAGTGACCAACTAAATGAAGCAGGAACAACCTCTTGATTTGACAAAACTGGACACAATAATGTTTATGCTTAAAACTTTTCTTCTTCCTACAAAATGCATTTAAAAAAACAAAACATTTGACCATTCTCTAGTCTAGCTTTGAACAATCAAAAAAACATCTGTATTCGAGTGCATCTCTGACCTCTACAAACTTGACACAATTTCAAGGTAACAAACCCAGCATATCCATTCATGTTAATTCTCAAACACTTTCTTTGAACTAATTTTCATAGTTACACATTGCTATGGGAACTTGTAATAGCATTAAAGAAAAATCATGGACAAGAATCAGTAACAATCAGCTCAATAAAAATTACTTAGCTAAAAATGCATGCCAAAACACAGTAGTGAATATGTACCTCAATTCTCATAATGAATACAAACCACATGAAACAATAAATGCAGTTACATTATGGTAAATATGCATGAAAAGCATAAGTGAAAGGAAAGCTATAAAGGAAACTGAAAAGAAAACTGAACGTAGGTCATCAATGGAGGCCATGCTCTGTTACCTGTACTGGTATCAGCTGGCAATCATTTTCATGCATACTTCCACATGCACCGTATTAATAATCACATTATTTTAGATGAGCTTGAACTTTTTCAACCTTCCTGTACCCATCCACTGTTCTAAAAGAATACAATACAATGTAAAATGGACATTTTACTATACTGAGAACAAGAGCAATTCAACTCTAAAAAATAATGCTATAAAACTTAGGACTGCATGCAAAAATTTAACAAATATTTCCTATCTTACCTCTTACTGCAGGTGGTATACTGCAAACAATTTCATTTTTCTGTTCATCATTAAGACTTAATGTCTCCATGAAGGTATCTGCAACACTTACATTATCTTTATCCACTTCAATTGGCACAATAGTAACAGATTCTTTAATGTTAGGCTTATCATTATTTGTACTTCCCTGAGATGGCATTTTGTCCAAAACTACAGATTTACTACCTTCTACAACAGGTACTTTTTCAGTTCTAATCTTTTTCTGGTGTGTAATTTTACCTTCTGGGGTTTCATAAGTTGAGCTTTCACTGTCAGAAAGTCTCCTTTTCATTGCACTGTCGTTATGACTAGAACCCTCATTAGAATTGCATAATTTAGTTTTATCCTGAACCTCAATGTTATCATCACCATCAACTTCCGAAACTTTGCCTTTGCTTCGAGCTCCTGAATCTTTCTTTGCATGTCTCTGTTTCCCTTTCTCATTTCTGTTCCTTGACCTAACCTCATTCTGTGCATTTCCCTCCACTTCAGATGATGAATTTAGACACAAATGGTCTTGCCCACCTTCAGCTTCTTTAACCACATCTAATTTTTCCTCAGAATTGATGTGAACCTTGTCCCCATTTATGTCACTTTTCACATGATCAACTGGGCTATCAGCATGGCCATCAACAGATGGCTTATCATCTGCACCTTCCGTTCCACCATCTAAATCTCCAGGAGGGGGTGTTTCTGAAGTGGGCCCTCTGCCTCTTGTTCTACGACCACTTCGTCCATTAGCAGGAGCCACATCATTGGCTAAAGCCCCTCTCCTTCTCTTAACTGCCCGTTTTGGTGACAAAGGTGGTGAAGCACCATTGGTTTTCGTGGCAGGAGCAGTTGGAGGACTGTATGACTTGGGCCTCTTCCTTCCTCCCCGTGAGGATGTTGCTGAGGCAGTGGTGTTTTCAGATATTCCACTAGCTTCAGAGCTATTACTTCCTCTTCTGGTGCGTCGTGTTGTTGGAGTAGAGGTAGATGTTCCACTAGTATTCCCTATACTACTTGCGCTAGAATCTGTGCTACCTCTACGGCTCCTGCGGCCCCTGCCTCTCGGTGAAAGGTTAACCAAAAGAGGTGGAGTCCTCGAGCTTCGAGTTGAACTTCTGCTCCTAGGACTTGACCTTTGTGGCGACTCCGGAGTGGATGTACCCCTTCGTGTTTTTCTTGGAGGTGACTCTGGAGTAGTTCCTGGGCTTGCCTTGGACTGGCGTGGTCTCCTACGCCCTTTCTGAGGACTCTCTGGTGACGGCGCTGCGGCACTTGCAGTATCTTGTTTTCTTGGCATTTTCAGTTCAGATTCTTCTTCTGAAAAGACAAAAAAAATGTTAATTGCAAAATGACACTGACACTTTAATATGTCATAGCTTCCTCGGTTATTGGCGGCCTCAGTTATTCGCAATCTGGTTTTATGGGGCTTGCTTAGCGTCAAAAATCGCAGAAAATTTCCAGTTATTGGTGCTGATAATAGAGTATTGGTGCCGATAGTTACGCCATTAACCGGTTATCACACCAAAACTAGGTTATCAGCGCCGATAAGCCCAGAAAATCCCCAATTTTCAGTTACCATTAATTTTCACTTATCATCAAGCCATCGTAACGGAACCCCCGCCAATAACCGGGGACTGCCTGTAATGTCTTTGAAACAGAAGCTTTATCATAATGTAAAGTATTAGAGCCAGGAGAACTGGGATTTAATTTGTCGTATATTATCTATATACCAAGAGACTTCACTCTTAACAAAATTACAATCTAGATGGATACAAAAATTTAATCTTATTTTTAAATTGACAAGTATATATATATAATTTCTGCTATCCCAGTTCTGTATGGATTTTCATTTACTTGTGGCCATTTCTGAGATAACTAAGAACCCCAATCTGCATTCAGCTCCCATTTGCATGGGCTAGCAACTGAGAACCTAAGAGAGAATCAGGCAGACAATTTAGCCTAAATCATTAAATCTTTGTCCTATTCTCTATGCTGGCCAGGAAGGCTCTGCCTTTAAGCTAATTCTTCATAATTAAATCAAACAGAAAACTGGGGTAGACTTATGGGAAGACAGCATATTAATTAAATCAAACAGAAAACTGGGGTAGATTTATGGGAAGACAACGTATACAGAACATGAAATTTAGGCCGAAGGCAAAGTGCTGGGACCCGTGAGGTCATTCAGCACTGAAAAGAAAATTGAGAGAAAGGTCTGAAAGGCGTAACTGGAGGAAAACCTCATAGTTGCACTATGAAATAATTCTTAGGAGTGTGTGGAAAGTAAGATGGAAGAAAGAATATGAATGGAGCTCCAGTAAAAGGAATGAAAGGGGTTACAGCTAGGGGCCATAGGGATGCTGCAAAGAGCCTTAAGTAATGCCTACAGTGCATCGCGAGTGAGGTGCACTGACGGCACTAACCCCCCACGGAGTAGGCTTATGGGGTGTGATGCTTCAACATAGCTAAACAGGGGCACCAAAATCATTCTGTATGGCATCTACCATAAGCAAATGCAGTTTTTCCTTAGCCTACTAAGCACTTCATACTAAACTACACTTACCCGACTTGATTTGTTGGTAAAATTTTTCTTTAGACTATTATTGCATTTAGGATTTGAATAAATCATTTGCATATGTTTTAATGTGTGCTCTGAACGTTTCTGACAATAATAATTTCAGTAGTAAATGAACTAACCATACACCCCTAACCTAACCCTGCGTACCAGGTCCTTACTTTAGGCAAGTGCATGAAATTAGTTTTAAAACATTCCATTAGGAAGTATCACTGGCACTATGGGCCTTTTAAATAATTTCTTTTGTTTTCCTACTGTGGTTCCCAAATTGTAAGATATAGCCTTGGCCTAAAGGTGGGGTATATTATCTCGAATAGTGGGAAACACCGCCTTGGATCCATCGTCATCGGGTGGATCAGCCTTATTCACTCGATATTTAATTGGTGAAACAAGAATACAATTACATCTTTAAGCATACCATTCATAATGTGATATATGAAAGCGCCATATGAACTGAAATAAGCATGTGAAGTCTTCGTAAAATATGTTTTCAAGGCAGTTTGTAAATCCAAAATGGCGTCCACTGATTGAGGTGCCATTCATAACCAGCACGGATTTCAAGTCCTTCCCAGCCTTCCCAGCGCTCATTTGAACAATATTAGCATACATATATAACGTTTATTGATCTTACTCAAGATTGCAGTTGTAATCAGCACAATAAAAGATTTTGTTGCCTATATTAGTGAAAGTATGAAACTTCTTATTCCCAGGGTCATGGTTAGAACTGAAATTCATTTTTACCTTGTAATCAGTGGTTTTATCCTTACTGCCATCACAACTGAAACTCCAAAGTGCTTATTTGATTGTAATTATACACATTTTGGTCTTAATTCACTCCAAATTGCACTTGAACTACGTTGCGGTTCCTGGCTCCTAAGCACTCACTCCACAAACGCAGTTGCGGGCAGCACACGACTACACAGTTTATGAGGTGCAAAGCTTTATTCCCTTAATTGTTTACCTTACTCATTATTTAGTTTAACTTTACTTTGTTACTTCAAATGTTTACTATTTTAATTCATGTCTATTACCCCTTTTATACAGCCAAATTAACCCCCGAAAAAATACAGATATTTCTAAAGTAGATACGTGCGGACGATGGCAAAATTTCATCGTTGCCAATTTAGTGGAGCTTCACACATATGCAGATACATTTACAAACTGTTTCCAAGAATTCTAGTTGTCATAGTAATGGAATAATGAGAAAATTGCTCTAATATGTATATATACTACAAACAGATAAGCTAATTTCACTTATTTCCCCAGTTTTATGTAAGTCTTATACCCAGTTTGGAGGGTAAACACATACCAATTGGCAACACTGATAAACAATAGAAGAGCGTGAACAACGCCGTAGCTACTGTTCACAGCAAAACTGTTGATATTTGAGTCAGGAATCTAGTTACTTTTTCAACAACGTATATTTACAAATTAGTAATCATGATTATGTAAAAAATTTATGCAATTCATGACCTTGTACTGCTGTTTAACTACTTATTTAACTGATTATCTAGTGCACGCTTCTTCTTCTTTCTACTGAAAAAATCGTAGTTTCCTTGGATGTGCCAGGTGGTTGGTGTCATTATTGACGATTGTTGTGAAGAAAGTGCCCCAGCGTCTATGGGTACAGGTGGTGTGCGGATTTAGCCCATGGAATGGAAAGTTTATTGACACAAGTGACTCGGCAAACATTGAGATGGCGTCAATCTTCTACATTTTTGGTGTTTTAAGTAAAAATTTCAAGAGCGTCATGGAGGTATTTTGCACTGCACATGGCTAGACATTCATTAACCTCTGTATAATCTTAAAATATGACCTTATTTGCTAACTTTGGAGAAAATACTTACATTGAAAGGATAGTAGAGGTCTCAAGCTGTTACTCTCCCCACAAACAACTCGTGACTGGTGCCCATCTCCAGTGTCAGGACGCGTTAAAGTACTTTTTCGGAGGGTGGATCCACACACGGTGAAAACTGGATCAGCTAGTCCAGTCGGTTGTTTCCCGTAAGTACTCAATTACCTAGCTAAGTTAACAAATGTCAGAAACATTCAAAATACGCATTATCACTTTAACAAAACTACATTTCCTAGACAAAAATGCGATAATGGTTTAAATTAAAATAAAAGTAACTCGCCAACCCAAAAAAGTTTGTTAACGTGTGTTGTCAGTAAGAGCTTGGCAGAACAGCGCTTCGCACCTTATCCACATATTTAAATATTCTTGGCAAACTCGTTTGTTCTGCCAAGAGGAATTGTTTCGATGTGCGCGCTAGCCTCAGGGTTAAGATAAACTGGGTATTTAGATAGGAGCTGTACCTGTGTACCGCGGATATGCAAATTACCCGAGTAGCCTACTCTCGCTGCGAGTACGGCACTGCTTCTAGGCTAGGCTATCCCACTCAAATGTGAACCAAATATAAGCCAACAGCCTATAGCCTATTTCTAGGCCTCCCATTAATTAATTATTATTTCGAAGAGACTAACAAGATGCTGTTCTTCCAACCTCCACGAGGCTGTCTAATCACCCGGGCATAGGCCTATCTAAGATTAGGTCCTGTAACCTACCTACCGGCAACGAAGTTATTGGCCCGGGACAATATGGGCGGATATTGACGCTTTATTATGATTTCACACCCACAACGACCACAGATTAAATAATACGCAGTCGCCTAGTAATTAATTTCGACGAGAACGAGCGAATAAACGCCTTCGAAGTCTTCCCAAAAGTGACATTAGGTACGAAAGTCGCCCATGGGCCTCAAACCTCTCTCCTCTTCTGACGTCGAAAAATCGTCGTTCTGGGACGACTCGGGCCAAAGATGGACGCGAATTTCGGAAGAAACGACTCGAAAATGCCGGGAAAAATCCGGAGATGCGTCCGCGGGTAGAATTTGATGGGTGTAATCAATACGTACTTGAGTTTTTCTTATTTTTTCTGGTGCGGGATGTCATAGTAAAGTCACTCTCTCAAAATGTCAACAACGACAACAACGGTAGCATCGTCGACGGAAATCGCGGGCCTCTGGAAAATTAGTATTGCATGTTCTTACCTCTTACAACAATTTATGCGATAATATACCACTAATTCTTATTTTTCTGCCTACTTATATATCATAACGACTTAATGTATTCATATTTAAAGTAAAAACGTAATCTTAGCAAAGTACTTTTCCTCCATAGCAGTTCACACGCTCCCATGTTTCGAAAAGTCCCTTGCCGTTGATTCTTCCAATGCTACTGGTTGCGTTAAAGAAATTACCAGACAATTATTGTACTTTTAATCTCAGCTGTAATGCACGGCTATAATTTAGGTTATTAACTTACGACGAATCATTGCAGAAACTACAACTAGTTGCTTTGGTTATAGGGTACAACATGATAGGCACAAAACGATCCCCGACAGCCAAATTGTTTAATTTCAGATATAAATTGCGGTAATTCTTTCAAAATACCTATCTATAAACAAGAAGTTCATTACTTTAAAAAGACTTTTTAGGAAAAGGTTCACACCAAGAACTTGTTCATTTTGTATTCTTGAGTACCAAAAACTTTACTATTGCACAAACATTGTGGTATTATATATATATATATATATATATATATATATTATATATATATATACCCGATTTTATGTATCAAGGTAAATACGTACATTACTTATTCACCTTAACAGATTTATTTACTTATGTCTCAGTATTTTAAGGTAAATACGAGAAACGCAACCATGAGAGGACAGTTTCTAGACCGATAAAGTTTTATGGTCGATGGATCAGATGTTATAAGGAAATTTTAATCAAAATGGCAATATAATAAACGTTAGGATCCCCATCAACATCACACTATAAAAGGAAGAAGGGTGAAATTATGTAATGCTTGAAACTTGGCACCATGGCGATCTGCACCCCGCCTACAATGCATGGGAGGATACCATTACACATCTGTTAATAATGTCTTGCCATTACCTGCAACGACGCGGTGAATCTTTGAGGGATGACTGTTTAGTATTTGAGTTCTACATTTCTAGTTTATAAATGATGTTTCCTTATTGTATTCGTTCTATAAATTCTATAAATGTGGCTTTTTTACATTTTCTTATGCGGTGTCGTGCCAATTATTCGCTACTGTTTTTTCATAGTATAGGCCTACCTCATTTGATTGGTACTAAATAAACAGAAAAACACATGGACCCAAGCTTAGAGTTTATTGCCTTACAAAAGGAAACTACTACAGATTAAAAAAAACCCATTAGAGAGAGAGAGAGAGAGAGAGAGAGAGAGAGAGAGAGAGAGAGAGAGAGAGAGAGAGAGAGAGAGAGAGAGAGAGCCTGATATAGATACAAGAAAAAGATTTGGGAAAGAACATTCAAATTCAGATTTAAAAAGTTTATGATAAAACATAAAACGGAGTGTAGCAAGGCGCAGCTCTTGCAATTGCGAGTCGTCCATACTATGTTTGTTGGCCCTGATTAACCAGTATTTCTTCATGTTTGTGTAAGATTAGATTAATTTTCCCACAGCAGAATTATGGGATATTAGTAAACATCATATTTCAAAATATACTAACGGCCACAGGCGAATCCTACAAATACTGGAAAACCTATCAATAAAGGAAGTCTGTTCGATAACATTAATCTCCACACTTAATTAAACTTTTCAGTGTTTTAATTTCATTTCAATGTACTATGTTTATCTTGGATTATCGTTTTCGATGTATAGACCAAACTTTGTATACAGTGTTTCTTCGTAGATTTAAAATCAATCAAGATTCTCTCTCTCTCTCTCTCTCTCTCTCTCTCTCTCTCTCTCTCTCTCTCTCTCTCTCTCTCTCTCTCTCTCTCTCTCTCTCTCTCTCTCTCTCTCTCTCTCTCTCTCCTTTTTTTCTATGGATAGAAGACTAAGAAAGATGTAGATTACCCGCAAAGGAAGTGATAAAGAAAGCTTTTGTAGGTGTTGGGAAGAACAGGAGCAGGTAGAGAATCCCAAAGCTTGGCAGCGGAAGGAAAGAAATGATCACTGATATAATCCAGAACATGGTTTCCACTATAAATATGGGAAGACGAGCCGATCTGAAGAGGTAAGCTAAGCATTTCTTTAGTTATATGTCCATACCATTCTCAAATAAACAATATTCTCCTCTGTTATTATACCACTTATATCAAAGGACCATTTAAACCCGATATTAATACAAAGTTTTAATCAGGAACAATTACTCAGCATTCAACTATCTGTATAGTTGAGGGTTTGGTATGAGGTGTTCGCTGCTCTCTGAAGTTTATAAAGTTCCCGTATATAATAAGCCTAGAACGCCTTATTTATACATTAATATTGTCAAAACTACAAGTACAAGAATATATAGAATGAATTCCCAATTCCAAGATCAGGAAATTTTAATTCTAAAAAGTTATATAAGACAAGAAAGGCAAGTTTGAAGGGCGGAAGGAGGATTCACTACCACGGGGGAGCAGAGAAAACGAAGCGCTAGGGTACACTGCCTTCCCACAGCACCGCTGCGAAAAATGCTTTGCAAACTTATATGTCAAGACTTTACAAGCAATAGGTAACTATCCTAGCACAGGTAGCTACATATAGTATTTATCTATTAATATTTCTTTATTGATTTAATGCCTGACAAATCTGCAGCGTAAACAAAGTAAATATCTAACGTGTAGTACTGTAAAATTCAACTATTCTTGGTACTTGCACTGTTGACCTTCAGCATAATTCAATTGTTTAAAAAAAAAATGGTTTCATAATCTACCTGGCTTCCTTGTTTACCTGTAGATATCCAACAACTTCACCTAGTCGAGTGGAACAGTTGGTTTTCCTCCCCATTCTTAGTATATATTTTTGCTTTTTTTTTTTTTATTGAACACTATACGCAATACTGACGTTAATATCCGTACATTTGAACTCGAATCAAATGCAGTTGACGGCAATGTCTGGGAACTGGATTGGCCTCGTTTTTCTACACGGCGTAAAAAATAAAAATTTATCACGGAATCTTTAAATACGTAGATTGTAGATGATGTAAATATATTTCCATCGAAAGCGTGCATTCACAATTAAGAGTAATTTGAGGAATAATTAGACCTACAAATGCCGTATGTCATAGAAATATGCCACATTCTTCTTTTTATATCGCATAAAATCCCCAAATGATGATCTGCCCTCTGGCATAGGTACTGTTGATGTTCACAAGAAACCCAGTTGTCAGTCCCTTTTCACAAGTTCTAACGTAGGTTACCGTATCTTTTATGGCGCCAGTTTAACATAGCATTAACTGGTCTCTGTCACGTAGCAGCATCTCCCCGCTACCCCTCCCCTCCCAAGTCCCAACTGCTACCGTTTTACCGCTTCCTTCAAGAGGCACGTCCATTGCTTCCTTCCTGGATGCGCTCAACTGTTCTTCACCTTTTTTTCTTTCTTTCTTCTGGTCTGGGCTAGAAACGTACAATAGGCTGTCTCCGTTTCATTCAATTTTTCTCTCAAAAGAGAGTCTCTATTTGCAACCATTATAACGAATTTTCACTGGTCCTCGGATATAAACAACATGAGACTCAAGATATAGTAATGTTTCTATATCGTGATAGGACTGGTGGAAATCGAAGTTTGAACAAATATAATAACTATATACTATTATAATAATGCCAGCATGCAAGTATAGGTTGAGATTAATATATATATATATATATATATATATATATATATATATATATATATATATATATATATATATATATATACCCATAAAACACTGTTTAATGTTGCAACCATATACTATTTCGAGCACTTCTTTCTGTGCTCCTGATCACTGGTAAAATACGGACATAGGATGTCTTCCAAGATTATATAAATATTTACCAATGATCAGGAGCACAGAAGGAAGTGCTCGAAATATATGGTTGCAACGTTAAAATAGTATGGTTTTATGGCCTTTTATCTTCATATATACTGTTGTATTACAGTCAAAAGACATTCATATATGTATATATATTATATATATATACATATATATATTACTATATAACCTATATATATATATATATATACACACATACACACACACACACACACACACACCACATATATATATATATATATATATATATATATATACATATATATATATACACACACACACACACACATATATATATATATATATATATATATTATATATATATATATATATATATATATATATGTGTGTGTGTGTGTGTGTGTGTGTGTGTGTGTATATGTGGTATATTATTAAACCCGTATATATAGATATATATATATATATATCTATATATATATATATAGATATTATATATATATATCCATTATAATATATATATGTATATATATATAATATATATGTGTGTGTGTGTGTGCAAACAAGTCGAGGGTTGTGCAGAGGTAGCCCCCACCCTCATAGTAAATTACGAAAAATGTATATGAGTACTTGTAGAGAAGTGAAAGCGTTTTGAGGGCATGTGTCCCGTGAAAGAGTACATACTGAATCAGTTGTAATCTGTTTCCTTAAAGGCAAATGGCCTGTCTATCTGATTAATGCTTGTTGATTATTGAAGGCGAGCAGCCTAGAATAACATGCGTGTTGCATGAAGATTATTGAAGATGAAGAGCTTAATATAGAAGTTTCTCTTGCATGCTGTATTGCATTTTGAGGCGAGTGCCTAAAGTCTATGCTTGTTGCATACAAGTTGTACATACATGACTGTTTCCTTTTTCATGCCATTGATTGAGTGAAGGCAGAATGCCTTATGAGAGTATATTCATGTTTCCTTGATCGTGATTTTACATTTATGCTTTTGATCTTATTGCAGGCCCGTTGCCTATTAAGTTTCTGTGCTGATTCATGTCTACCTTATGTGTATGGGTACATTTATGTATATATCTGCCATTGATGTTTTATTTGTATATGACATTGATTACCCCGGGTGTAATGTTGATGTATAATTTCTTTGACATGTCATGTTTTTTTGTGTACTCTATTAGAGTCGCTGTGGAGCGCTACGCAGCGAGCCTGACTGAGTAGTGTAGGAGTAGTTACTCCCCCCCTGAGCTCAGTCTTTCCTGAATTGTCCAACATTTCAACGCCCCATACTTCGGGTGTGGAGTATGTCGTGAATTTCGAACTGATCATTCGAAATCCCCGCCATTTAACTTCACAAGTGTTGCGTTAAATTGGGGCAAGACTGAGGGATCTCGCGGGCGATTCATTGAACAGAAAGCTGTCCAATACAATACAGTTTAAGACGCAATTCCTAAATGCATGGCGGGGAAGGAGCGCGTCTTATAGCAAAGAAGACGTTATGAATTTTCATTAATAAATATAATTTGCTAATCACTAGTACGAGATAAATTATCTATGTAGAGATTTGGAGCCAAGGACTCCGTAGTCATTCAAGAATTTGCAGATTACGGCCTTCTGCCAGAACTTTAAGTCAATTCCTTGATCTTAAATGATAACGTAACTGTCATATTTCACATTCAGGAGTAAAATAGATTTAGTGATATCCGTAATGTCGAAATAAACGATGATTCCCGCCTGAATTACAAGGATTCTGTAGTTCACGCGGGAAAGCGTAAGTTTCTTTTGAAGAAGGGCGAAGCGACGCTTCATTCCTGCCCAGAACCTGAACCGTGTAAGTACCGTGAAATTTGTGTGTCTCTCAATTCTCTGACTCCTAGCCATCGCCATGCTAGGTCGAATTCCGTCGTAACAGTAAGTTAACTTTATCCATGTATATATGTGCCATCCCTGCGATGAGGGACTCGATTTATGCAGCAAAAGAAAGCTGCCAGTGCAAGAATGTTATTTGTTTGTGACAGTGAGTCAATGGGTCTCGTATTGTGCAGATTTTTCGTCCAGTTGTGGACTTAGTGCTTTACAAGCACGTGACATCAAAGACCCCATGTGCTGCCACATAAAAAGGCCATGAGAATTTTCAGGTTATTTGAACTAAATAGGTGAAAGCAGTACGAAACTGCGTGTACTGTGGAATTCTGCTAGGAACTTTAGTTTCGGTGTACTGTTAATGTATTTAAATGTTTATTTTTCGTAATAAAACTGTTTTGTTGACCAAATTTTATTGTATCTCACCCTAAGAGTTTGAGTGCGCGCCTCCTCAAGGCCTTGTCATCGGCCCAGAACATCCGGGTACGAATCATAAAAAAAGATAAAAGTCGAAGAAAATCCCGACAAGGCATAAAAGCCATCAAATTTACTTAACATAATATTTAGGCCAAACACTGGTATCCATGAGGTCATTCGATGCTAAAACGTAAATTGACAGTATACTAGGTGTATAAGGAGAAAGACCTCGCAGAATATGAAAGGAAGCACAGTTGAAGGAATGCAAGGGGTTGCAGCTAGGGGCCGACCAACACCCGAAAGTTGTGCTAAAAATAAATAAATAAATTTTAAAAAGGAGTCAATTCACTATACACCTCTCGGGTTTATCGACTAGTTATTAGTATCACAACTTCCTCTTTGTATTTAATTTTCTACATCTTTACTATTAGCAATCACAACCAATGTTCTATCCCACCGAGATACGACCAATCAGTGTTGCCAACCACCTAAGAGCTCCTTACCCTACATAGGCACTGTAATTACCCTACTTTACTGGCATTACCCTATGCCTGAATACTTTTTATTTATCATTTGCATTTTCAAGTCCATACATTGAAACTTTATATAATGGTTCAATATATTCAGATATCTTTTTTATTTATAGTCTCCACCCCCCCCCCCCCACCCGCCCCCCACCCCGCCAACCCCTTACCCAATCCGTTTCAGAATTTGAGTGGGGAAGAGTGAATGCTAATTTGGCTAAAACAAATTAATTTTTTAATACAGGCACATTATCAAAATTCTTAACATTGGCTAGGAAGACCCAGAATTCACTGTTAGGTTTCGTCTTGAGGTCTTTCGTTCCCATCTCATCAAAGTAAAGAGGCAACTTTCGCCAGTCCTCATCAATATCACTAATGAACAGTGATCGAGAATCCAAGATACACTGTTCATAGTTAGATTCTGAGCATTGGTTGCAGTGTTTGCTTTGCCACACCAAATAGAAAAAAAATTGGAATCAAAATTATTTTTTCTCATATATCTTATTCACACAAAAATTTAAATAATGTAAAGCAAAATAAGATACAGGACAAACATCTTAAAATTACCCTATGCATAGGGTAATTACCCCACGGTTGGCGACACTGCCTACAGACCCAGAATTACCCTATGCATAGGGTAATTACCCCACAGTTGGCGACACTGCCTACAGACCCAGACTTACCCTATGCATAGGGTAATTACCCCACGGTTGGCAACACTGCGACCTATCTGTCATTGTTTTCTATTCCCATTACAATTATTGTCTTGAAGGAAATTAGAACTCAATTCAGTAGTTCATCAATTTGCAGAAGTATTACATTTAGCAGTGAACGCTGTCAAACAGAACATAAGGAAAATACAGTCGATGTTTCAATCAACAATGTTAGAAGATGCTTCTGTGCATAAACATCAATCAACTAAAAGTTCTCTCTCTAAGAGTAAAAGTTATCTATGTTAATGGTCTCTTGATTTAATATGATCCCGACCAATTTCTTTGTTGAAGTATATACTTTTTATAACTCCAGTAAACAAAAAAAATTTTTGTTCTCTCAAATCCATACTGGAATTTTACGCTTAATATTAAGGGTCCAAGGACTATGCTTCATACGCTAATAAAAAAAAATTTAAAAAACTGCAAATTGATGTCACATTTACTGCATTCTTTTCTTTAAACATGCATTCCTATGCACCAGGAATCAACAACAGGTATTTCTATATAAGCATTCTGCATGACCGCATCGTTCGTCCCCGCGAATACGAAAGCCACCAGGAATTGAGGCATCAAATGTATTTTGCCGTGTTTAGTACGAGCCCCTGGGGGTTAATTACAGTCGTCCGAATAAATATTACTTAAAATTCTTGTTCAGGAGGTAAAACTGCATAGAAAAACCGCGACTGCCATAGTCGAGGCCGCCGCGGAATAGTGATATAGATCTATCCAACAACATAACGAATGTAGATACTGATTCTATTACTTTGTATTTTTAGCCACAAAGAGCCGCCATTTCTCTCTCTCTCTCTCTCAGTAGTTTTCACTAAACAAATAATAATTACTTTTTGGTTATACAAACGTAAATACTTCCTTCTTGTTAAAAGTATGTACCCAATATGCACGAAACCTCTCTCGCTCTCTTCCGGTAGCTTTCGTTTACCAAACAAAGATCGGTTATAGTTATATGAATGGATATCAGTTTTTCTTAATAGAATGATGCACAAAATAGTTTGAAGAATTAACTTTAATCACTTAAAAGAGGTCAAGGACTGAAGAGAGAAGAAACAATATATATATATATATATTAATGGCTATTCACAAAAGAAAAGAGGAAATGTAATTACATTGACTGAAGAGCATGACAATGTTGCTTAACCCTTAAACGCCGAATGGACGTATTAAACGTAGAGTCAAAATGTCCCCCGTATGCCGAATGGACGTACCATACGTCAATTCAAAAAAGTTTTTTTTAAAAATTCGCGGAAAAATACTTATAGGCCTACCAGCCGAAAACTTTTGAATCACGCGCCTTGGGGGATGCTGGGAGTTCACGGATCAAGGCGTTGTTTTGTTTACAATCGTTACGCAGGCGCGCAAGCGCGAATTTCTTTCTTATCGCACTAAAAAGTATCAGTGACACATCTCAAAAATTATTTCGTCACTTTGACATAATTTTTGCACAGTTTTAAATTATCCGTTACATGAAGTATTATATATGAAAATGTGCGCAATTTCTTTATAAAATACAACAAAAAAAATACTCATGATTGTAGCTTTTATCATTTTGTTTTGAAATATTTCCATATAAATAACGATAAGTGCCAAAATTTCAACCTTCGGTCAACTTTGACTCTACCGAAATGGTCGAAAAACGCAATTGTAAGCTAAAACGCTTATATTGTAGTAATATTCAACTATTTACCTTAATTCTGCAACAAATTGGAAGTCTCTAGCACAATATTTCGATTTATGGTGAATTTATGAAAAAACTTTTTCCTTACGTCCGCGCGGCGGGTAATTCTTTCCCCCCCCCCCCCCCCCCTGAAAAAAATCCATACATGCGATTGTGGTAATGTTTGCACCATTTTAAAATTAATCGTTGCATAAAGTTTTATATATATGGAAATGTGCGCAATTTCATGCACAATACAACTAAAAACAACCCATGGTTGTAGCTTTTATCAGTTTTGAAATATTTTCATATAAAATAATGATAAGTGACAAATTTTCAACCTTCGGTCAATTTTGACTCTTACCGAAATGGTCGAAAAAACAAACGCCAATTGTAAGCGTAAAACTCTTCTATTTTAGTAATATTCAATCAGTTTACCTTCATTTTGTAACAAATTGGAAAAGACTTTAGCACAATCTTTTCCGATTTATGGTGAATTTATGAAAAAAACATTTTCTTTACGTCCCGAGCGGTAGGACTCTTCCGAAAAAATCATACTGCGATTGTGGTAATGTTTGCACCATTTTAAAATTAAGCCGTTACATAAAGTTTTATTTTTATTAAGAAAATGTGCGCAATTTCATGTAAAATACAACGAAAAATAATTGAAGGTTGTAGCTTTTCTCATTTTCGAAATATTTGCATATAAATCACGATAAATAGAAAAAAAACCATGTTTGGTCAACTTTGACTCTACCGAAATGGTCAAAAAAATGCTATTGTAAGCTAAAACTCTTATATTTTAGTAATATTCAATCATTTACCTTCATTTTGCAACAAATTGGAAGTCTCTAGCACAATATTTCGATTTATGGTGAATTTATGAAAAAAAACTTTCCTTCCCTTCGCGCGCGGATTCTCCGCCATAAATCTCCGAATTGCGTACATCGCATTCTCGGAAAATTTGCTCAGTTTCATATTAGGCATTTCATAGAGTTTTATATATGAAAATGTGCACAATTTCATGTAGAATAAAAGGAAAAATATTTGAAGGTTGTAGCTTTTCTAATTTCCGAAATAATTGCATATAAAAAAAAAAATTATAAAAAAATTTCGACATTTGGTCAACTTTAACTCGTCCGAAATGGTCGAAAACTGCAATTGTAAGCTAAAAATCTTACAGTATTGTAATATTCCATCATTTAACTTCATCTTGAAACAAATTCGAAGTCTATAAATTTATGGTGAATTTAAAAAAAAAATATCTTTTTACGTCCGCGCGTTACGAATTCATGCATCATTTTGTGATAATATTTTCTCTGTGTTGCTTTTATCGTTTTACAATGTGTTATATACCAAAATGATTGCAATTTAGTTTAAATTACAACAAAAAAAAAGTAACTTGTTACCTTTAACCGTTTTGCGCACAGCGCGATTTGAATACAATTATATATGAAATTTCGTTTTTGCGCTATCATATATTGCATTATTTATATATGATAATGATAATTTTTATCATTTCTGATGGTTGCATACTAAACTTCAGGCAATGAATAAAAAGGAGCCAAAAATAAACTCTTGAAAACTAAGCACGCTGTGATTTTTTGAAAAAATTATTTTTTCCGCTTCCCCGCTCACTCCAAACCGGCCCCGGCATTCGGGAGAGGTTTTGATTTTTACCGCTTCGGCGTTTAAGGGTTAAGTCTAATTTTCTCCAAGGTCAACATAGATTGTTTAAAACTAAATAACTGTAATAGTCCTAGACCAATAGTACGAACGTTCCGTATAAGAGAGAGAGAGAGAAAGCAATACCTATTGCTGCTAGTAACCTCGGAAGTATAATACTAACCTCTTAAATTTAATAATATATTGCGACAAAATCACGACAAAACATAAAAAACAAGTGGGAAAAAAAGCAAAATCTGGCAAATACATCAACAGCAGCATTAGTTGTGAAGTGGTTTCACTTGCAGGTGTGCACAAGGTTTTGGAGAGTGGCGCAATACCTTACTCTAATTGGGTTTACGACAAATAAAACCATCACGTAGTCTAACAAATTAAGCTCGAATGACAGAATTGACCGACAGACATTTTATAAAAGATGAAAACTGACAGTCGTTTTTTTTCCATGCCAGTTTAAATTAGGACTGTGTGTTGAAAGGGCTAACAACTATGCTGTTTCACTTTTCGGTAGAGCTATAGTACTACTATCCCGCGGCGGCCTCAACTATAACAGTTGCGGTTTTTCTATGTAGTTTTACCTCCTGAACAAGAATTTTAAGTCATATTTATTCGGACGACTATAATTAACCCCCAGGGGCTCGTACTAAACACGGCGAAATACATTAGACGCCCCCAAGGCCTTGGACGCCCCAATGGTGGCTTTCGTATTCGCGGGGACGAACGATGCGGTCATGCGGAATGCTTATATAGAAATACCCACTTTTCCTTCGAGGCATTTGACTTCATTTATACATTCATTACGTTCCATATCTTTATGAATTAGTTACACACACACACACACACATATATATATATATATATATATATATATATATATATATATATATTATATATATATATACATAATATTCATAATTTTAATTTATATTGTAAAACCCCACGTAGGACTATTTTCCCATTTGTGTCGTATTTTTATTTTTAGATGAGTAATGAAATCCAAAGATGCCACCACATGGAGCACTGTTAACGAAAGCGTCCAACAGTAAGGAGCCTATAGCATGAAGCAAGTTCTAAAACTGGGGTAATATTCAGTCATGTAATGATGACGAACATGTAGATGGGAAATCGTCGACATATCTTTCATCGACTACTTTCAGATCTGGAAACTTCATGATGGGGTTACTCTCGTCTTAATTACTATGAGAATCATAATATATTCTATTTCAGATTTGTCTAGACTGTCATGGATAATTAACTCCGGCTAACTTTAATATTAACTTAGTACTCCTTCAGTACCCCGACCCAAAGCGATTATTACTAAATAGATAAATTTAATACATAAATTTTAGAATTTATTTCAGAGGACACCGTTAAAGATAGGAAATACCCAACAAGTCATACACTAAAATTACGTTATAGCAGCCTGTGGCATCCATCAACATACAGTTCTCCACATAAGAGTAAATTAGTTTACTATGTAACAGTCACTTGAAATAATATAAATCCGATACACATACTAAAAAAAAACATTGAATTTTGTTTTTTATATTATAAATTTTTTTTTCTTTTACAAATCCAGTTAAATGATATTTGTTTTCTGTTCTTTAAAATCCATATTGGAGTTTCACGCTTTGCTGTTATGGCTCCATAATACTATGCTTCATACGCAATCATAGAAAATTCTACTCCAAATTAATACCACATGTATTTATCGCATTTTTTTCTTTATGGTTTAGCATTCCTATGAGGTTGTGGCATTGAAATGTAGATTTCAGTCATTCTTTAGGTACCATTGATTTTGTTTTTTAAGCAACAAGCCGCCATTTCTCTCTCTCACTCTCCCTTCTAATTACACACACACACACACATATATATATATATATATATATATTTAGTATATATATATATATATATATATACTAACTGTTCTTTCATTTCAGCATTCTTTAAGGAATCAAGTGCTTGTTGCTAAGCCCTCTTGTCACTAAGCAGAGAAAGTTGAGATCTAACAATTCACCACTACAACCCTGCCCGTTTTTTTTGTTTTTTTTTTTTTTCTTTTTTTAAGATGGGCTTCCCCCCCTTTTTTCGGCCCCCACTAATGTCCTTTTTTTTTGTGCACTCCCGTCGCACACCACATCAGCAACTAGTAAATAGTGTTTCATAATGTTTGCAAGATGGCCCCCATAACACATATTTCGACCAACACTGTGGATGTCATAAACGCAGTCACAGGAATTGTGTAGCGTTTGCCGAAGAAGAATTCCTCCGTCTCTAAGATAGGCGGAACTTGAACTGCCTCGTAAGTCCATGTAAGTGTTTCACAAACACCTTTGTCGAACAGTCGTAGACCAAGGCTGAGCACGTAAACCATCTCTAAACAATTCAGCATGAGCCATTATTCAGCGTCTGAGACCCTCGTAAGTGTATCCAACACCCCCTCGTTGTCAGGAAAATATACCGTGACATCCATGCAAGTGCGTCTAGCACTCACCTCGTAGAAGATTGTAGACTCCTGATTTGTCCCAGAACATATCCTGAGACGATCCACCGACGACATTTTATCCATTGCAAAGGCAATCCATAGCATCGCCACTCGTGTGTAGACTTGACCTCTGGTACTGTAGAACCAAGCCGTTTCCATTGTCACCATCACGAGAAGTTGGGAATTCTCTAAAGTCATCGTGTGTCCGTATTTGAAAAGTCTACATGATCATAAAATAACTAAAGTCTTACTTTACCACACAAATCTGTCATTAACTAATATACCCAATCTCATAATCAATTATTAAAAATTCCTCACTAAACAAAATATGATCTTTACCCACTGAATCCTCACAAGTAATCCTATATCTGACATACTATCAAAAAAAACCATAATGTCTAACTGGAAAACACCTGTACTGTTTATATAATTAACCTCCATGAAATATAATGCCGAATACCCCTTCTATCTGACTCATATACCCCGATAAATTATACCTCCTGTCTATAATAGAAATGCTACGTAAAGCTTAACCCTGATTACGAGCATCTCTCGTAGGAAAAGAAAAAAAAATAATAATTGAACTTTCCCCATTACAAAACGTACATAGAGAAAAAAGAACATATAAATAATCCAACGTTTCCCCCCATAAATGCAGTATGTATCGTTATGGAATTTGCTACCGCAACATATCTCATCGACAGGAATTGACCCCTTACATACATCTCCATGGAATGTCATAATCAACATCCTGAAAACAGTGCAAATCTCCGAGTAATCAACTCCGAAAGGAAAAATCAGCAACCAGACTCATCACAGCATTATCAGCAAAAATCCACCTGTGGATACCTCATGTGCTCGAATCGCACTATAGATTTGTCTAGTCAGACTTGCAACCTCAAAAATTGTTATTCTCCAAATAGCCCAAAAATTCTATACTGACACTATATAACCACATTTCACAAAATTATCCCTAGGATATCACCAAAGGTACCCAAAAATTGTCTTGAAACATAACTCATTCATGATACTACCACAAGTATATAAAACTGCATAACCACCTCGTCGGGATATAAACCACAGAAAACCACAATTCACCATTATATACTGCCAGATATAACCACTTGTGAAATAAAATACAACCTCTTCACAGAAACCCATGAAACCACAATAAACCCCTCTTGGCTCGTAAAAGCTCAGATCACCGCCCCCAAAAATATAACCATAATAAAAAAAATCCCCCGCCAAAGATTATAACCACAAAAAAAAAACTCTGCCCCAAAAATCCACCACCCAAAAAACCACAAAAATTCAGCCCCAAAACCCCATACACAGGAACTACCTACCACGTGTTTATCATCATATTTCTCATCTTAACAGAAATTTGCCATATTTTCAAACCAATTTTCCACGTAAAATATTTACCTCTGAATCTTACGCCAAAACGCCACAGTTTGCGCATAATAAGAAAAATAGTATAAGAAATGAAAGAGAAAAAAAAACGTTAAACACATTTCACCATCGATCTGCAAAAACTAGAGAAAAAAATGCAACTGCGCAACACTATACTAGTTACCATAACCAACCCTTTTCAGTTTTGATATGATAATTTCAACCGACCTGTTTTTTCCTCTAAGACTACAAATCTGTTTCCAATCTTTTCCTCAATGACTCTAAAAGAACCCTCAAATTTCGGACCCAATTTGTAGTTTAGCTCATTCCTCATGTTGATTTTTAAAAATACCTTGTCTCCGACATTGATCTTGGGATCAGATGTTTTGCTATTACTTCTCTCTACCATCTCTCGAGTCGTGGCCTCAAGATTGCAGCTGAGACAAGCATGTCTCTCTCGCTGTAGATATACATGATTCGGCTGTATCCTCCCCATGATGAGGTATAGTTAACAGATTGAATATGCCTCGTGCTGGGCAACCAAACAAAGCTTCAAATGGAGACATTTTAATGGAATCACTAACCATAGTGTTAATACTATGTCTAACAATATCAATATATCTGTCCCAATTTTTATCATTACCACCTACATTCTTCCCATTAGCTTCAGGTCTGTATGGAAAAATAGTTACTTTCTGTATCCCCCTGACTTACGCTAAACATTCTAAAGTTTTGTTTACAAATTCTCTGCTATTGTCGGTCAATAAAACCTCGGGTGAGCCATATCTGCAAATGATACCATTGAAAAATGCTATAGCTACTTTTTAAGCTGGCCTCACACTAGGCCTTTTTTTGCCGAAAATCGAAGACCGCGAGCTGTTAGCTTGAGATTTTAGCTTTCCGACAGAATGGGAAGCAGCCTACACGAGCCGCGAGCCACAGCGTAGTTTCAACAAACAAGATGGCTGCTGCTGATAGGACGTACTCTCAGACCTTTGGCTTCTCTTCTCCTGGGCCACTCTCGAACCCACAAATGTTTTTTGTTACTCTTGCATTCACGTAAGTTTCCGAGAAATACACCACTGCAGCACATTTTGCCACAGTCCGACAATTTCTGGCCAGCATGATGGTATCAGCTGGTCAGTTTTGTTTACTTTTTCCTACAGCTCCTCGAAACCACGAGTTCCTAGTGTGACGATACAACACTTTTGCTCGCGAGCATCGGCTGGATGCTGGCCAAAACCGCGAGCAAGAAATGACTAGTGTGATACCAGCATAAGTAGAAAAATTTCTACTATCCTCATAAGTTCATCTATTATTACTAACACGTACTTATTCACATATCTAGACTCACGAAAATTTTCTAGGATATTATTATATGTTGCTACTTTCAAAACGCATATATCCCCTCTTTGACTGTATAAAATGTTATATATAGAGTTTTGCAACATTTTTCAGATTCCTTAGCTAGCTTAGAATTGTAGGATGTCTAAAATGTGTGTTCAGATTTCGCATAACATAATGTAAAAGAGTATATAATGTAGAATCTAAAGAAAGAGAGAGAGATTATCTTTGTCCGTTCGAAACTTGAGTTGTTTCCCTAATATGTCAACACGTTTTGGTTAAGAGATCTCAAGGTCTCCGTTGTGTTTTGGGAATTCTGTCATCACGTCTGATAGGGACTTTTGCTTCGATCGAATACGTGTCTTTGTTGAGCAGACTGGTTTCATACGCGTACGTCTTTGTCGATAACCACGGGCAGTTTTCCCGATTTTTCTGTAGTTACATCATATTAGAAGCTTCTAGAAAGATTGCATCATCTTTCGCATGCCCAAAACGCTTTGTGTGATATCCACTGTCCAGTTTCCGTAAGGAAGAAAGCATTCATTGTTACTTAGAACCACATTGCGTTCAGATATCTCCCTCTCTCTCTCTCTCTCTCTCTTGCACGCTACTTTTGATTTAATATTAACATAGACTTTAGTGTACATAATTGTTGGTCACTCATATAAATTTCAGATTTGATATTTCTTAGAGTTATTTAGTATTATTTGGTGCTTTTTGTGGAATCTGAACAAACATTGTACAAGTGTGTAACAGCACCTTTTCTTTTGAGAAATATTGTGAATTGTGGTGAAATTGTGAAACAAGCTGCAGCAAAAAGAATTTGGTACCAAGGTAACGTGTTGTTTTTGAGTTTATTAGTTGCAACTAATAGTTACAAGGGTTTAGAGAACTAATAGTTACAATGGTTTGAGTGAAACAATTTCAATTTTTACACATTGCAAATTTTTATGTTTTGTGTTTGTTTCATTTGAAGTGATTTTTTGTGTGCATTTATTAATTTTTTCTTATTGAAGTGTGTGGTTTTGTTTTATATTCTGTGTGATTAGTGCTTTTTACAATTTTGGCATTTTCCACATTTTTCTGTGTTTTCATTTGCATTCACAATTTAATTAACTTAGTTATTTTCTTTACTTAATCATTGCACATTTAATTGAATTTAACACTTGTGAATTAATTTGCATTTACTTAGAATACTTTTAAAGTTTTATTGTTGTTTAGCACTTATGAATTAATTTCCAAATTTTAATTATTGCCTAACACTTTTGAATTTCAATTGACTTAATTTCATTGAATTTTGTGATAATTAATTTTGATTTAATTTTACTTAATTAATTCAAGAATTAATTAAATTTTGCTTTGTTTTCAAGTAACAGTAATTTTCCCTGATACAGTATTGTGAATTTCACTTATAAATTTTGAGTTTGATAATAAATTTTTGTAAGTGTTTTCTTGTACACCAGTGTATAAATATGATTATATTTATGTTAGGTAGAAACATAGAGTGGTAATTACGCTGTTTTCCTTCAATTTACTTGAAGTGACTTAGAACCAGGGAAGTACTTAGACTTCTGAAATCAGGAAAATACTTAGACTTTTAAAGTTGTTGATGGAGTGATGCCCTTTAATTAATTTAATTACAAGATTACCTCACACCTGTTTTGATGAACTTAGTCTGATTTTCTGCAATACTGGTAAGTTGTTTAAGGGATCACTGTTGCCTTTAGAGTATTCGGTTGTTCAGTACCTGTGATGAAGGTTCAGGTGTCTGGCTGTTGTGAGGTAACAATTAACGAATGGTAAGTGTAATAACCAGATACTTGGCAATTTGTCACAATATCCATATGTATTCTCTGAGAAGGTCTACTTGGTATCGGATATGACCCTAATTTGGTTGAAGTTATCCTTGCAGGTTTGCATGCATTGCATACTATAGTGTTTTACAAAATTTTCCACATCTTCTCCCATGTGTTTGCAAATGTATTTAGCATGCACCTCATTATACGTTTTTTCTATCCCCAAGTGTGGACTACCGAACCTGCAATGAACTATATCCAAAGCCACTGGAATTAGGACTTTCAGAATTACGATCTGTGTCGTATCTACTTTACTTTCACTAGTTCTCAATTTATATTTAATTTTCCTGGCCAATAGATTACCTTCTAACTCTAAACCCGAAAAAGGTAACTTATAACGTTTCCTGACTAATTCCCCTCTAAGAAACGCTTTTGTATCTGCTAAAATTTCATCTTCATCCTGCTTTTGCTCTATGAGACCCGTATCCCACTGTATAGACTCGCTAGTGACTAGCGCAACTTGAGATCCTCCCGTGTCATAAAAACTTCTACTAAGGGCGTCCGCTACTACATTAAATTTGTCTTCTATATATCTGAGCTTTGCATTGAAATGTCTGATAGTTAGAAACCATCGAGCTCTTTTAGACGACAAATCGGGCTTATTAAAAAGATCCAATAATGGCTTGTGGTCTGTAAGGACTTCTACTTTATTCCCCATCAGTAGCATTTTAAAATGAACCAAACTTTATACTATTGCAAAGACTTCTTTATTAGCCACTGATCTCTCATTGCTGCCCTTTGTCCTGAACTTCCTGCTATAAAAGGCTATGGGATGGAATTTCCCATCAAACTTTTGCATAAGGCAAGCAACTATACCCTCCTGACTGGCATCAGTCATTTATGTGAATGGTTTGCTGAAATCTGTTAACTCCAGAACGGGGGGATTCATTAACATGTCCTTAAGCTTTTGAAAACTCTCAGACTGGGGTTTCCCCCATTGAAATTGAACATCTTCCCGCAATATATCTGTTAGGGGAGCTGCTATATTAGAAAACCTTTTCACAAACCTTTGGAAGAAACTGGCGATCCCCAGGAATGACTTAATTTCTTTCTTTGATCTCGGGGTGCGAAAATTCGCTATTGCTTTGACTTTATCGTCATTTACTCTAACCCCTTCCTTGGATATGACATGGCCTAGATATGTGATTTGCTTTTTCAAGAATGAACACTTAGCTCGCTTAATTTTCAACCCGGCTAATCTAAGCCTCCTAAGTACTTCTGTAAGCAATTCCAGGTGTTGCACAATCGTGTCTGTTGCGACCAAAATATCATCAATATATACAAAAACATTTTTACCCAATAGCCCATGCAAAACTGTGTTTACCAACCTGGTAAAAGCCATCAGACTACCCGATAAACCAAACGGCATTTGCGTAAATTCATAGTGTCCCTTGGGCACTGAAAAAAACGTATATTCCTTACTACTCTCACTAAGAGGGACCTGCAGAAAACCCTGCGCTAAATCAATTGAACTATGAATATTATGTCCCCCAATTTCTACTAAAAGATCTGGTATGCACGCAACTGGATAATGGTCAGCGATTGTCTTTTCATTTAAACGTCTAAAATAGACACATACGCGGACAGAACCATCCTTCTTAGGCACTGCTAACAGAAGAAAGTTATACGGAGACACACTAGGCCTAATGATTCCTTCTTCTTCCCATTTATTGACCTCTTTCTCTACCTGTTCTCTGATTTTGAAAGGTATGCGGTATGCAGGAATATAAATATAAATAGGTTTTGTGCCACTCTCCAAATTTACCTTATGTTCTAACACATTAGTCAATCCCAGTTTATCACCTTGTAAGGCTACTGTATCCCCAAATTCTGCCAAGAGCTCACTAACCGCTTCAACATACTCACTATAATCCGCATTAGCTAAATGTTCTCTAAATATTCGTTTCCTTCATTGCATTTCTGCCTCTGAAAACTCAGATTTCCCCTCTACGATAGCCACTGAACCACTAAGACTACTCCAATCTTGGAGATCTAATACATACATGTATTCCTTTGGTATTTCCTAACTGTATCATTACAGTTCAATAATTCTAACCATGTAACCCCAGTTTTTTATACACTGTTCACCAATGCCATGCTGATAATCCCTCTTAGCTTCTCGCTACCTTCAATAACACACACATCCCCAGGTTTTCTCACTTCCCTCAACTTGACTTTTACCAAAGTCTTTGAACCTGGCATTAACACAACATCCTCTGATAAAACACCTTTATATTTGTGGTTAGTACCTCCCCGTTCCACGATCCCATAAACATCACCACCCTTGGTTCTCATTACATCTACCCCATTGTTAGTATCAGTAATGATATCAATATTAGTATCAGTATCACCACCAATAACGCCCTTGTCACATTCACCAAAATTGTTACCACCATGGACTCCGATATCTCGCATAGCATCACCGCAGTTATTCCCTATATCATCAGTGTGGGTTTTAATATTACCACTCCCCATAAGCCCAGTATTATCACCATTAGCACCGCCAAACATATCCCCTTTTTCAATAATCTCCATATCCTCAGTTCTAATCATGTCCTCATAAGGAAGAAAAACACCAGGTACTCCAACCGTTATGCCATTAACACCCGCATGGATAGAAATCTTGTGTCTCCTACATGCAGGATGACCCAGCAAAAGTGTGTTGCCCAATGCAACCCCTTTTATAACCAAAAATGGTTCTATTAATACTCTATCACCGAAAGTGAACTGTATTTGAACACAACCCAGGGTGTTTAATCTATGGGCTTGCACATCACACACCGTCTCCGTTGAGGGTTTCAAAGGGTAATGGGAGAACATGGATTGATACAAATTGTGATCCATCAAGTTGATACTTGCGCCAGTATCTATAAATACTGGGATATCAACATCCTCCACTGTTGCGTAAACTATAGGCCTGGGCTCTGGGGCATCCCCCACGAGACCACAATGGCACGTACTAATCATCTGTACCCTTTTTGTTGATAGGCCTTCCAAAAATTTCGCCGATCCCTTTGCCCTCTTAAATGATCCGCCTGGGAAGTTCTCATATTATAACTCCCAGAACTTTGAGGTGTAAGCCTTGCTTCTTTCCGTATCTGAGACGGACAAGATTGCCAATAGTGATCCACACTCTTACACATTCCACAATATTTAACTCTACACATTTTCTTTGGGTGCCCTGGTTTATCACAATTGTAGCAACACAACTGCTGTTGCCTTTGATCGATCAATCTTCTATCATACTCAACCTTTGGACACAAACGGGGAGAAGAAAATTCTGTGTCTCTTTGCACCGTATTTCTCAGGCCGCTCCTATTAAAAAATTTACTATCTACAGTGGGATATTTAGGCATATGTATCTGAATTTGGGCATAAATTAATTCTTCATCTGATGTAGGTTCAATCTTTTCATCAAAACTATCCACTATTGCATCCGGTATGTTGTGCAACAGCATCGCAAAATGGACCAGTTTATGTAAATTGTCAAGTGAGACACTACCCCCTTTAACCCACTTAGAGGTTTTCAATTTTTCTATCCATTCTCCCGCTGAGTCAAAACTTTTGAGCTATGCTCGATGAGGCTAGTTGTGCCTTTCCGTGTTTTATATAGCCCTCTTAAATCCCTCACCATATCCCCGTGTTCCTTTGAGCCATAAGCTGCTCTTAAAAATGCTTGCAAATCAGCCCATGTCTGACATTTTGCATATTGAAAAGTCCTGCAACGATAGGAAAGATCACCCTTATTGAAATCTAACAAAGCTTTCGCCTCTCTGAATGCCTCTACATCGTATCGTCTGTTATCCCTTTTGCACTTAAATAATTATTTATACCTTCAATAAAGATTTGTACTGGCTGCGAAAGAATCCCATCCACAACTCCATGAAATGGACTCACACACGCACTAACATTCGTAATGCGATGAAGCAGAGTCTGCGTACCACTTGCGTCAGCCATTTTGCTCTCTTTACGAAAGCTCTTATACTTTACGATTCTCCCTAACCTCAATAACATTAATGGATTTATACACACACAAATCCCAATCCAGAAAAATTAATACAAACCTCCCCCAATAAAAGATAAAAAAAAAACATGCACCGTGCCCAGTAAATCACCACATGAACAGCTGTTAATATTAAATACAAGGTCGCGCCAGGAACAACAAAAAAAGACAGGGAGATAATAACAAAAAAAAAAAGGTTCAAGAGAAAAACCGCTTTGTTCAGCAAACCATCTGCCCGCTTGCCTCTCTCCCAGACACTCTCTCTCTCTCTCTCTCTCTCTCCAGGGCGTAACTCACAATCATCAAATATGCCCGCCTTTGTTGCCACAAAACCACCAATGTCCGTCGAATCTTGAAGGACATCAAAAATAAACACACACTTTTGAGCAAATTAATCACCAATGAAAAGAGAAAAAAAAAGAAAGAAAGGAAACAATGAAATTACACTCATGTCTTCATATGATCAGAGCCCAAACTTGTATACCCATTGCAAGTGTGCGCAACTCATTCACCACACCCAATAAGCACTTTAATATGCCAAAAATTAAACTTTAATTCCCGAAACCCCGAAACACAAGTTCACACAAAGTGTTGGCTAAAGACACTGGCTCTGGTGCAGAGACAAACCCGAACCCTGAGAGTGCTGAGACCCTTAACTCAGCAATAATCTGAGTTGCCTGTGACATAATTACAACCCTTTTCCCCCCAAAAATATGCCTAATCTAGCTATAGTCTCTTCGGAAGCGTACCTGTTAGGAATGAAGAAGTAGTCTGTGAGAAAACTTATGTAGGGAATATATTAGCCAGGAAATCTACCAGTAGAGTTATGGTAGATGAAGGTGAAGGAAAGGTAGAGAGAGTGGTAGAAACAGATTGCAGTTGTAGCCGTTTGAAAAGTGAGACTAAACACAACAGCACCTTCGCCAAAAACAAAAAGGTGATGATTAAAGTGGAAAATCTGAACTTTGACACCTCCAGTGGGTGGTTACGATAGATTAGGACAACCAGTAAGATTCGTACAGGGGTGGCACCGGAAGTTGGAAAAGCCACTCAAGTGCAAGTAGGGTGTATCCCAGTAGAAATTAGGGAGGAGCCCAAATTGAAAGAATAGGTTGAGACTTCACATGAAATCTCAGAAAAGAACAGTTAAGAACTAACCACTGGACGCAAACCTAGTGTCGGTTGAACCTCTGTACCCTGTGAATTGTGTGTGTGTGAATAGAAAGTGAATTGTGTGTGTGTGAATAGACAGTGAATTGTGTGTTTGTGAATAGACAGTGAATTGTGTGTGTGTGAATAGACAGTGAATTGTGTGTATTATAATAATAAGTCAGATAAACGAAGTGGTGTTTAACTTGCCCAGACTCCAATTATAAGTATCCATGCCAAAACCTCCTGAGAGACTGGATAAATGAAAAGAATTGAATTAATCTGATTTCAGAATCTGCAAGACGTCCACACAGTAAGTAATCTACGATATAACACTAAGTTCCTAAGAAAAGAAAAACTCAACAACAAAGCAGTATAGATGAAGATTACCCATATAACAATCGACAAGAGAAACAATTACAAATCAAGGCTACCAAAGAAAAGACTGACTAATAATAAAGAGAAGAGAAAAGAGAAATAAACGAACATAACATACCTACGGCCTACAAAAAGCTTTTTACTCACTGCCACCACCTCTTGCCGAGTCTATTCGACCATACGGCACTAGTTTAAATAAAATAAAACAAGCAGGCAACCCTCTTATCTTTCGTGGCCGGTTATCCCTCTGCAAACAGAATCAAGCTAAAATACAAGCAGGGCTAATGAATCCTAGTAGATACAAAAATATACTTTTTATTTCTCAAACTAGCTAAACATGATGTGGAACAAAATGATTAAAAATGACGTAAATAAAAGAACTTAGTCTGACCCTTAAAAGACCATAAACTGTCATCCTACTCTCCCGAATTAGATAAAGTAATTATCCCTTAAACCTGACAGTCTGATTGATTATACATTTAAATAGTCAAGTCTTTTTAGAGAACCCATTCTCTTGTATAATGCCATGAACCCATCTGAAACAAAGCGACATATTTGTTATATCACCCCAACATGTAAAGAAACATTAAATGAATGTGTACACACTACACTTCTCTCTCTCTTTTCAAAGGGTAACTTTTTCAAAGTCTTTAAGGTTACAATACCTTTACGATGGGTGTGTCCTCGAGCCCTCCTCCAAAGTGTTCTACACCTCCACACCGATAATCAGTGTCACCTTCTCTACTCCCTCAGACTCTTGGGCCCCATACATTACAAGCAAACACATACGCATACGATCACGCCTTTTGAAACGGCATAGCAACCGAGTGCCGCATCCAGCTATGTGACCTCCTGAAGGGGTCGACAAACCCATACTGCATATTCATCGATTCCGACTGTTCTTTCATTTCAGCATTCTTCAAGGAATCAAGTGCTTGTCGCTAAGCCCTCTTGTCACTAAGCGGAGAAAGCTGAGATCTAACAATTCACCACCACACCTGGTTTTTTCTTTTAATATATATATATATTTATATATATATAATATATATATATATATACATATATGAGTAAATTAGCATTTTTGGTGGAGTTTTATTTTTATATATGAACAATGAACTACAAAGATGCCACCACAGGGTACACTGTTAACCAAAGTCCACAGTAAGAGGGCTAGCATGAAGCAAGTTCTAAAACTGGGGTAATATTCATTCGTGTAATAATGACGAATAAGATGAGAAATCGTCAGGATATCTTTCATCGACTACTTTCAGATCTGGAAACTTCATGATGGGATTTTACTCTCGTTTTAATTATTATGAGAATCACACTTAATACTATTTCAGGTTTGCCAGATAATTACCTTGAGCTAGTTTTGATATTAACTTTGTACTCCTTCAATACCCCAGTCTTGCCAACTGTAGGGTAATTACCCTCTGCGTAGGGTAATATGGGCAAAATCTTAGAGAGCAGGGCAATATTTTCAAGTGTAGGGTAATTGTAACAAGGCAAGGTAGGTTTAGAGCAATATGCTTATTAGTATCCACGATATTGCATATAAAGATAATCTAAAGATTTATTTATTAACATAGCCTCTGAATGTTCGGTCATTTTCAGTTATGTAGGGCAATTTCTCGTCTAGGGTAGGGGGCATGTGGGTTGGAGGTTGGCATCATTGCAATACCCAAACTGCCAAACATCGATTAATACTAATTTATATAATATCGGCTGTTTGCGTTAATTCAGATGTTTACTTCGGCGAACGCCGTCAAAAATAGATATCACCTATTCCAATCTATAGTGATTTTTATTGTCGGCACCAGTGTTGCCACTGGATCCGCATATGAATTCCGTCTGGTTCCGACTGGTGGTAACGAAAACGGCCTTTAAACGGGTATTTGTGTAAACTTGACTTTCATTTCATGGATAACTAAAGAAAATTATAACAGGTATGAGCCGCATCCCATTCATATTAAAGGGAGCTGACAAATGTCATGATGAAAATAAATGTTATTTTCACCATTAACATTCATCGCTCTAACGAAGATGATTATTTTAGGATTTTTTTAAATATATTGTTTAACAAAATACATTACAAAAATACATATGTATATACAAATATATATACAACAGTATATGAACGATAAAAAATTGACATAACAAAATAGATACAGCACATACATCTTTAGCATGAAATATTTCAAACAACTCTTAAATATAGCCTATCAGGCTACCAGATTCTAAACAATAATAATGAATATTTGGAGCATTATAATGCAAGGTCAACATATAACAATAAATTAATGACTGATATAACGGAATAGATATACTGTAAAAAAAGAAACTTTCTTTGGCAAAAGATATTTCAAATATCTCCTAATTATTACTTACTAAAAATGCATAATGCAAGGTCAGCATATAACAATAAATTAATGACTGATATAACAAAACAGATATACAGTAAAAAAATGAAACTTTCTTTGGCAAAGGATATTTCAAATATCTCCTAATTATTACTTACTAAACATGCATAATGCAAGGTCAACATATAACAATAAATTAATGACTGATATAACGGAATAGATATACTGTAAAAAAATGAAACTTTCTTTGGCAAAAGATATTTCAAATATCTCCTAATTATTACTTACTAAACATGCATAATGCAAGGTCAACATATAACAATAAATTAATGACTGATATAAAGGAATAGATATACTGTAAAAAAAAAAAAATTTTCTTTGGCAAAAGATATTTCAAATATCTCAATTATTACTTAATAAAAATGCTAACATAAACGGCAAAAACTTTTCAAATACTGATCCTAAAGTGTCTTCTTGTTCTTCCTCAACGTTCTCATGTTGTTCTGGGCATCTTTGTACTACCTTAATCAACTTTGCAGTAGGTTCGAGTTGCACACAGCCACCCTCTCTCTTCACGGTTTCCGACACAATTGCTAAAGCTGCTTGGGTTGAGGTGGAAAGCCTGTTCCTAGTTTTGGTCTTTATCAAATTCATCTTCGAAAATATTCTTTCGGCATCTGCATTTGACATGGGTAGGGAAAGAATATTCAGAGCAAACGTAGGCAAAAGTTTGAATTCTGGTTGACCATTTTCATTCTTTACATTTAAGAGATAAAGGAAAAATGCCTCTGAATTATTCGATGCTTTTATATCTTCTGGGTTGTCTACATTAGGTATATGTCTCCACTCATAATCCAATTTCTGAACATCACTTGAATATATTCGTGGGACCTCCATGACTAACTCGGACAGTGTTGGCATACTTAGTAGGACGTCATCTCTTATACAATTAGCGACAGATAGTGTACTGCATAACTGCAACAATTTCGAGTTTAAAGAAAACCTCTCCTTTATTTGAACACAAGCTGTTACCAATGAACTGTCGACACCTTTTAATATCAGCAATCATAGTCTCATTTGCAGCTATATTCGGTTCTTGGAATGATTTGTGAACATTAGCACCTAAGAATATTTGATTCAAGGGAATAAAGTTTTTTTCATCACTAGGGTCAATAACATTGAGCTGACTATCAGTAACTTTACTGGGCATATAATAAAATCTTAAAATATCTGAGTACAAAATCCTAGATTTCTTGTAGAGAAGATGGATGGTGGGCTCAGTCTTTTGAAAAAGCTTATTGAAATTATTAAAATATGGCAATATAAAATCTAAAAATTGAAAATATATAATCAAAGATGGGTCTTGCAAGTCGTCATATATTGATTGTGAAGATGTCAATCTGTCTTCTAAATGCTTATTACAGAAGCCATCGAGTTTGTGAGGCATGCAGAATTTTGTGAGATTCTGTATTACAAAATTCTTGAAATTCAACAAATTCTGTCATCCGTTTCGAACTATGAGAAAAATAAGTATAAATTGATCTCATCAAATCCTCACATTTTCTTAGTAGTGTCTTCGCTGCATTTGAGGCACAAAGGTGAATTGAGTGACAGGCGCATTTAAAAATTGTGATACCTGGTGCTGCTTTCTTCAGTCTACTAGTTAATGAAATATGCTGGGCCATGATGTTACTGGCGCCATCTGCCGCAAATCCAATCAAATTTTCCATTGGGATTTCATGTTCTGACAGCAAGTTCATAATCAAATCAAAGAGATGTTGTCCTGTCGATCCCTCATCTTTACTACCCGAAGTGTGTACTTCTATAAGATCTAGCAACCTCGTCTGGATGGCTTGAAATTTTGTATCAAAATATTTCACTACTATGGCACATGATTTTGTAGTACTTATATCAGTCGTCTCATCTATAATAATGGAAAACTTGTTCTTCTTTAGAGCTTCCACTATTTCTTCCTTAGCAGTTTTCCCTATGTCTTTAATTACGTAAGTTGCTTTTGAACGTTTTAAAAGTCATGAACTGCACTACTCTAGGATCACTGAAAATATCCTTAGATAAATCTATGAGATGGTCAACAGAATTTAAAGGAATATTATGTTCTGCAAAATATCCTGCGAGTTTGACTTCATCTCTTGTTACTTTGTCTTTTATTGGACTAGCTTCAACGATATCATTATACTGGCTAGTTCATGGAGATGATTCAATGAGAGCTGCTTTTTTTGCAACGTTAGATGCATGAATGGCTGATGTCTTGCGGCGCTTGATACAGGTTATTTCCGCAGATGGTGTCTTCTGGCACACGTCACAAAAACCCTGCTCGTTGTTTCCCTGTACCTCCTTTAGCCATCCTCTGAATCGCTCATCTGCGAGCCAAGCATGGATAAACTTGCGTCTTGGGGCCAGGTCCAACTGTTATCTGAATATGGAATTTAAATTGGTTAAACATTAACTACCTTCATACCTGATTGTCAAATGAATATGAACTCATCTTTAATCGGGAGATAGTGCCATTGGTTTAAGGTATATCAAAAGAGTTGTAATAAATCAGAGATTCTTTTGGCTAGACTATATGAAAGGGGCATTAGAGCTTATACAAAGGTTAGCTAATTCTATACACATAATACCTATAATTATTGTTAAAATTTTAAGGAACATATTTCGGACAATTCATTACAGAAATACATGATCCCTAGGACATTCACAAGTCTCATGCAAATTATTCTAAAACAATTACTCGAAAAACAGCTATTCGAACAGAAAATTGTTCGAAAGAAAATCTCCCTCATAGGCAATTGTTCAATTGTTCGAAGTGCAAGTTATTCGAATTGTTTTTTGAAATGACAAACGTCATCGGGAAATTACAGGAAAATTACTTTAATAGACAATTGTTCAAATTGATATTTTGAATTGTTGTTTGAAGTGATAATAAACGTTGTCGAAGGCATCCAGCCAGTACCCAGAACTTCATTTCCTCAGAATATTGTATCCCTTCAAAGATGGCCAAACATATTTTAAGTAAAAAGGGCAAGCCTATGCTTAAAATCCATGGTTTTTTATTCGTGAAACACAAACAAGTTGATACCAATAAACACTGGAAGTGGAATAAGTTTGCATCGTATTGGAAAAGTCGTGCAATTACTAATGATGGTGAAGTGATAACAGTTCCCCATGAGCATAATCATTCGGGTGATGCCGTAAACGCTGAAGTGCGTAGTTATATGAACAGTGAAAAATGGTGCTAAAGAAACCCGTGATTCACCTAGAAAGAGAGAAAGATTTGCAAGACATTCATATTGCATAACTAAGAGCATGGAGCCAAACTATGAAGAGTTCCAAAAACTACCGTGACTTTATTAAATAAAGGCTAAAAAAAATTAGTGGCAACCTTTGACGAGTATTCAGTAGTAGAGTGTTTGGGCGCTGTAGCACAGTTTGAATTTATAAGTAAATTTTATTTCATCACGAATATGTTTTAATATATATTTTTTATTTCAAATATTTTTCTTTTGGATATTTGCTTTTTTATTCTTTTTGCATTTGTTTGAATACAGAATTTTGCATTTCGAATAACTTTCATTCTAACAATGTTTACATAATCCATTCAAATTAATCCATATTTCTAACAAATGCAGGTTTTGGAAGACCCTGCTAATTCAAATTGACTTTGACCCTATGCTCGTTGCAACAGATATGCGAGACGAGAAGTTGTTTAGTTCTTTGACACAGAAATGCAAGTTTTAAAGACCGCAAGGGCTATGCGCTTTCTGCATCAAAGTTATTGGAAAACATTCATACACATTAGTAGTCAAGTATTCAATATCAAGAGCTACATCAAATACAATCCCAACAAATGGAAATCGTACATTATTAGGTACCAACCACACATAGTATGAGTTAGGTAATGGCAAATATGGTATAAACTTACGTATAACATAAGAGGTCTTACTACGTTTCTGTCCGGCCAACCAACAAAGTAGTATCAGGCAAATCTTCTAAATTTAGTTACAATTTTCATACTTTATGATGTTATTTTTAGTTCTAAATACAATTCTTTACCTCTCTTCCAGAGTGTGTGTGTGTGTGTGTGTGTGTGTAATATATACTGGAAGAGAGAGAAATGACTGCTTTTTGTGACTTAAAAAACAGAGTAATAATCAGCACCTATCTGCATTCGCTATGTAGTTGATTCCTGGTCAAGTCGTCTCAAATGTCCTTCCAAACAAGAAGTAGAATTTACTACCTAAATAATGACTGAAATCTTCACTTCAACACCAAAACCTCTCCCATAAGCGCTGTCTTTACTACCAACCTCTTGGAAATGAAAGATAAAACATGAAAACCTCTCCCATGGGCGCTGTCTTTACTACCAGAATCATAGAAATGATTAATAAAAACATAAAAAAAATTGCTATTAATACATGTGGCATTAATTCGCAGTAGATTTTTGTATGATTGCTTATGAAGCAGTGCTATGTAGCCCAAATAGCAAAAGCATAAAAATCTAATATGGATTTGGAATAACAGCCATCAAAATTTAATTGTATTGTGATGGGTCTGTCAATGGCGACAGAGCAGGTTGTGGTGTTGCCAAATGGGAATTCTATGAGTATGGTATAAGAGAAGAAGACAGATTATCCCAAAGGATTTATGTTTGTTTGTGGATGGTGTTTTTACGTTGCATGGAACCAGTGGTTATTCAGCAACGGGACCAACAGCTTTACATCTAGAGTGAACTTATATCACCAGAAATACACATATCTCACTCCTCAATGGGCGCCTCAGTGGCGTGGTTGGTATGGTGTTTGCGTCCCACCTCGGTGGTTACGGGTTCGATTCTCGGCCATTCCATTGAGGAGTGAGAGATGTGTATTTCTGGTGATAGAAGTTCACTCTCGACCTGGTTCGGAAGTCACGTAAAGCCGTTGGTCCCGTTGCTGAATAACCACTGGTTCAATGCAACGTAAAAACACCATACAAACAAACTCCTCAATGGAATGCCCGAGAATCGAACTCATGGCCACTGACGTGGCAGGCCAAGACCATACTGATCGCGCCACTGAGGCGCTATAGTAGATTCACATCAACCTAGCATGTCACAGGGCTGGAAACTCTGTCTCTCTCGAGAGTTCACAAAGGCAGGTGTATGTTCCTCCTCTCCAGAGGGATACTTTTGAAAGACGTATCCCTCGGGAGAGGTGGAACATTGATCCTACCCATGTGAACTCTCGAAAGACAGTTTGCAGCCCTGTGATTATCAATAGCCAATCAGGAGCGTCGTAAGGGACTGGCCTAGACATCAGATGCACGCTTGATGTGAATCTACTATAGTACTACAGTGTACATAGTATCATGAGGCCTAGCCCTAGGCCTGCTGCAGTTTTCAGTGCTAATGAAGTGTTATACTACTGTTATTTACAATGTTATGAATAAGTTCTCAAACCTCCTTGTATGCTGAGGATTCCACTGTATTTGATCTGCCAGAACACTTAAAAGGTAGTAAGCTATTCTTCTATTTTACCATTGCCATTTTTACCTATACTTCAAAATTTAGACCACATTAATAGCTTTAAAAGTAAACTTTACCAACTAGCCATTCTACCAAGGTCGATCATCAAATAACCAAGGGTAGCCTACCATGGCCTAACCTAAGCACAGCAAAGGTAGCCTAACTTGACATAACCTCCAGGAATGCTGATTTTTCTATCTGTCCCCTTCCACAGACTATGAGGTACAGCTCAAGTCTTGGCTAGCTATGCAAGCCTAAGTTATTCTTACAGGCTAGCCTAACTTAGACTGTACAATGTAAATAAATACCTAGCCTAACTTAGACTGTACAGTGTAAATGAATACTATGTTGAATTAGTAAATAAATATGTTGAGTTAGTATGCTTGTGACATGTTACATATCTTTATATATGGTCACTGTTTATTTTGAAATTCAAAATTTACAAATATGTGTGATTTTTTAAAACATTTCCAAAATTTCAATCCAACATTCAATAGACATATATTTTTCTTGGTAACAAGAAATGTACTAATTATTTCTTGAACAAGAAACTAAATAATACTGTGCATAAAAGTATTTGTTCCAACAA
>NC_087209.1:4975068-4992568 GCF_015104395.2 Macrobrachium nipponense | reverse complement strand
TTAACTATTAGTTTTTCAGTTACTTAGTGAGAAAAAATGAGAAAATATCTGTCTGTTAACTGTGCTAAAGGGAGGGAAGGATTTTATTGGACTCAGCATTTTTCCCAGGGAGTCAGCCTGGAAGCAGTGAGCACACCCAGTATGACTTTTGCTTGTGCAATGACGAGTATGTTCCAAGATACCCGTGCGGCGGTCGTTGTTAGTATCACTGCCGTGTTTTACGAGAATTTAGAGTTCTTTTTTTCCCATTATGGAGTGGTGAGTGTTAAAACTATTGTTTTGAAGGGAGAGGGGTTTTTGTTTAAATATCTCAGGGTTATGGGATTGGTTCAAGAGGTCAACAATTTTTCTTGTCTTTGCCCCATGGTGACGTATTTTCTTTATTTGCACGTGTTTGTAATAGACGTATGCATTCGTCTTTGTTTAAAACATAGGGGTGTATTTTTCTATGCATGTGAACTGTGCTTAGATAAGCATACTTGGCTTAGAGACACAGAGCGGCCACAATTTTACGGGCTCAGCACATTTCTGCAGAGAGGCGCCTTGCATTGCGAGGGTATTGGCATCCCTCGGGGGGATAGTCGCATGGAGGGTACCACTGCCTCCCTCGAAAGATAGCGCAGGGGTGGGTACTAGTGTATACCTTTGGTGGAAGGGGTCCTCATACAACTGTTTCAAGGGGAGATGGGGGCATGACTTGCTGGTAATGCCTCGGGCTGTTCCTTGTCGCTTGACTGTGGGGTTGTTCTCACGGGGGGGAGAAATTTTTTTTTCTCAGTGTGGGTGAACTCCCCCTTTCCTTTTTTTTTTTTCTCAGTGTGGGTGAACTCCCCCCTTTTCCTTTTTTTTTCTTTGTGTTGGGGTATGGATTTGCCCTTGACATTGGATGCTAAGATATCAGCTGATTGATAAGTTGATGAAGTGAAATGCCCGTAGAGTCTTTTTTTTAGAAAAGAGATTTTTTTTTTCTTTTCTTTCTCCCTTGGATGAAGAGAAAAGGAAATAAAAAGAGATTTTTCTTTTCCGTGAATGAGGGGAAAAGTAGTTAACATGCACGGGATGTGTTATATGTTTCTTTGTGCCTTGAAAGACACAAATATATTGGGGAGACACAGATTATTTTTTTGTTGTGTTGGAGAAATTACTTTGAAATGCCGATGATTGGTGTTGTATCTGTGTTGTGTGGCAATGGTGTTATGTCATGGTGTATGCTGGAGAAATTGTATGTCATAGGATTCAGCAATACTGTTGTATGCTATTTGAATTTCACCCTTACTTGAGATCTTTGCAAGAGAATTATTGCTATGGAGAGTTATTATTATTGTTATTATTATTAATTATTATACTTGAGATGTGTCACGGGAGGGTTGCTTAAGTATAATTATCATTACGGGAGAATTGTTTTACGAGAGATTTGAGATATTTCATGGGAGATTAGTTGATAATTATTACAGATAATTATTCAAGGAGAATTATTACAATGAATTAATGGGAGAAGTCTTGTGTTAATTGATTGTTGAGTTTTTGTAACTTTGGAGAATATTTCAGTGATTCACGGGGATGAGTTTTGCTGAATCTTGATGAATCTGACTGAATCTTGGTGAATTGTGTTGAAACTTGCTGAACTTTTGCTGAATTTTTGGAGAATGGACAAGCATTAACATTGGTGATATTTTTTGTACTGATACTGATGATTTTGATGATAGCAATTTTTTATTTTTTTTGGTGATTTTGTGATAATGATATTTCTGATACTGATTTTTTTTATACTAATACGTGGGTGCCGTAATGCTATCAAGGGAGGTGGAATCTTTTTTGAATTTGGGAGGAACTAACAACACATTATTTTAGTTTTTTTTTCTTTTTTTTATGAGTTCAGCAGATAATTGCTTGACATCTAGTGAGTTACGGGAGATAGTTAACCCTCTTACGCCGAAGCCCTAAAAATCAAAACCTCTCCTGTATGCCGGCGCCGGTTTGGACTGAGCGCGGAACCGGAAAAAATAATTTTTTCAAAAAATCACAGCGCGCTTAGTTTTTAAGATTAAGAGTTCATTTTTGGCTCATTTTTTTTTCATTGCCTGAAGTTTAGTATGCAATCATCAGAAATGAAAAATAATATCATTATCATATGTAAATAATGCGATATATGGTAGCGAAAAAAAAAAATTCATAGATAATTGTATTCAAATCACGCTGTGCAAAAAACGGTCAAAGCTAACGAGTTACTTTTTTTTCGTTGTATTGTACACTAAATTGCAATCCTTTTGATATATAATACATAGTAAAACAATTAAAAGCAACACCGGAAAAATATTATCACAAAATGATGTACGAATTCGTAACGCGCGGACGTAAAAAATGTTATTTTCAAAATTCACCGTAATTCTAAATAAGTGATAGAGACTTCCAATTTGTTTCAAAATTAAGGCAAATGATTGAATATTACGATACTGTAAGAGTTTTAGATTAGAATTGCAGATTTTGACCATTTCGGACGAGTTAAATTTGACCGAATGTCGAAATTTTAATATATATATTTTTTTATATGCACATATTTCGAAGATGGAAAAAGCTACAACTTTCAATTATTTTTTATTGTATTCTTCATAAATTTGCGCAAATTTTGATATATGAAACTCTATAAAAAGGCTAATATGAAAAGGAGCAAATATTAGGATAATGCGATGTACGTATTTCAGAGACTTGCGGCCGCGAATCGGCGCGCGGAGTGAAGGTAAATATATTTTTCAAAAATTCACCATAAATCACAATATTGTTTTAGAGACTTCAAATTTGTTTCAAAATGAAGAAAAATGACAGAATATTACTAGCCGTAAGAGTTTTTAGCTTACAATTGCGTTTTCAACTATTTCGGTAGAGTCAAATTTGACCGAACGTGGTTTTTTTCTATTATCGTGATTTATATGCAAATATTTCGAAAAAAGAGAAAGGCTACAACCTTCAATCCTTTTTAGTTGTATTCTACATGAAATTGCGCACATTTTTATATATAAAACTTTATGTAACAGCTAATTTTAAATGGTGCAAACATTTCGACAATCGCACAAAAAAATTCTGATTTTTTCGGAAGAGTTACCGCGCGAACGTAATGTTTTTTTTTTTCATAAATTCACCATAAATCGAAATATTGTGCTAGAGACTTCCAAGTCGTTTCAAAATGAAGGTAAATGATTGAATATTACTAGAATATAAGGTTTTAGCTAGCACAATTACGTTTTTCGACCATTTCGGTAGAGTCAAAGTTGACCGAAAGTTGAAATTTTTGCACTTAACGTTATTTATATGAAAATATTTCGAAACTGATAAAAGCTACAACCATGGGTTGTTTTTTGTTGTATTGTGCATGAAATTGTGCACATTTCCATATATAAAACTTTATGTAACGGCAAATTTAAAATAAAAGGGTGCAAAACATTAGGACAATCGCACGAAAAAATTTATCGGAAGAGTATCGCACGAACGTAAGGAAAAAGTTTTTTTCATAAATTCACCATAAATCGAAATATTGTGCTAGAGACGTCCAATTTGTTGCAAAATGAAGGCAAATGATTGAATATTACTATAATATAAGAATTTTAGCTTACAATTGCGTTTCTCGACCATTTCTGTAGAGTCAAATTTGACCGAAGGTTGAAATTTTTGCACTTATCGTTATTTATATGAAAATATTTCAAAACTGATAAAAGCTACAATCATGAGTATTTTTTTGTTGTATTTTAAATGAAATTGCGCACATTTTCATATATAATACTTCATGTAAAGGATAATTTAAAATGGTGCAAAAATTATGTCAAAGTGACGAAATAATTTCCGAGATGTGTCACTGATACTTTTTAGTGCGATAAGAAAGAAATTCGCGCTTGCGCGCCTGCGTAGCGATTGTAAACAAAACAACGCCTTGATCCGTGAACTCCCAGCATCCCCCAAGGACGCGTGATACAAAAGTTTTCGGCTGGTAGCCTATAAGTAATTTTTCCAGCGAATTTTTAAAAAAAACTTTTTTGACCCGACGTATGATACGTCCAATCGGCATACGGGAGACATTTTGACTCGACGTTTAATACGTCCAATCGGCGTAAGAGGGTTAACAGTGCCGTTGATTTTTCCTTTTCTCCTTTTGGAAGTTAGCCCATCGCTGACACAAGTTTTTTTTACATGGGTGAATTTGAGTTATTTTCTCTCCAGTTGGTGTGGATATTTTTTAATGTCTCAGTTCGTGACTTAGAGTCATTGTTCGGGAACGTGTTCGTGTTTCAGCATTTTTTTTTCTATTTGATGCTATAGAGAAATATATGGGAGAATTTTTTGCACGTTTTGAATGCATAACGTAATGGCACTACATCTTTTCTCTGGATATTTATGTTCCAGAAATTGTGAGTTTTTCTTGCACAATACCCTTGTTGTATTTGTGACAAATTTGTGAGAGATAGGAAACTTGGGTTAAGTTTCTAGTGGCTTATGTCGTAGTGCATATGGAGAAGTCTTGGCTAAGACACTTTGAACTTGGAGTTCTGTTATAATGACTTGTGGCACATTAGTGATTTTTTCTAGAATTTTCTAGACAGTTTTATTTGCCGAGTTTTTGCCTTTTTTTTTAGCAATTATGCTAAACGGAGAGAGTTTTATAGTTTTTGACTATAACATGGAGTTATTCTCTGGAGAATTGGAGTTATAATTGAGGATATATTATTTTGGAGAGATAATTGGAGGTATATATTATTTTGGAGTTATATTTGAGATAATATATGGGAGATATATTTTTGGCCATTTTTGATATTTGCCAATAATGTGATGAGAGCTATGTTTAGTTCAATTATTTTGCAGCCATCTTTGTTGCAAATGGAGACACATTTTTTTGGAGATTATGGGGCAATATTTGTGAGTGTGAGTTAGTTGCCTTGAGTGCACATTTTTTGGAGATATATTATTTGGAGCCTTGTTTTGTTCCACATGGAGTTATTGGGGAAATAGAGGTAAATATTTTGTATTTGCCGAAATAGAGGTGATTATTCTCTATTCTTGGAGTGGTGTTTTTTTACTGACATGTGGCTATTGGAGAAATAAGAGAGAAATATAAGGGGGTTGGTTTTTAACCAAATGGAGGAAACATTTTTATAACCGGAGTGGTGTTATTATTAATATGGTGTCTCATAATGGAGTTGGAATTACTCTTGGGCGGGTGACCCTTTTTTTTGTGTGGTTATGGGAGTTTTTTTCGAGCCAAGAGAAGATTTCTGTGGTTCTCTTTTTTTTGATTTCGTGACTATTTAGAGGCTAGTGGCATTACTTCATTACGAGTCCTATGGAGATGTGTGTGCATTTTTTATGTTCACAAGTGTATTATTCTTGGAGAAATATAATTTGGGCAAAGTCATGTTGAGAGAATAAGTCTTCGAGACAATTTTTGAACACATTAGTCATGTCCTGGAGTTAATTCGGTGAAATGTGTCAGTTAGACCGTTTTTTTTGAGAATCATGAGTTTCCAAACTTATGTGTCTGACTAGACAATTCTTATGCTGATGTTAGAGCATACGTCCGCAGGCGATTTTTCTGCTGACAAGCAATGTGATGAGCCGTGTGCTGACTTTTTTCCTCTGATGGTGATAGATCAGAATTTTTCGCAATATCTGGAAATGTTGACAATAGCATTTCACGAAAGCGCATGTGTGAGAGTTTGCTTTCTGGCAAATTCCGTGGCTTTACATGGAGCATTTCTTGGGGAAAACGCGGGAGTTATGCATATTATACATATATTATGTATTTTGTGATTGGGGAAATCTACTTGTGATTATCTTTTTTTTTTAATATTTTTCTTCCTTTCCCTACGAGAGATATAATTTGGGGATTGAGCTTAACTAGCATTTCTTTTTTGGACGGGAGATTTGATTTTACCGGGAGATGTAATTTTTCGGGGGTTGCTGCTTACGTAAAAGGGAGTTTGACATTAAGTCTCATTGTGATTAATTATTGAGCAGTAAAGGGGTTTTTGCTATTAAAAGTTGGAGATTTTTACTGATTTTGTGGGTTGTTTAAATATCAGAACTTGAGAGAACATTTTTGGGTCTGGGTGTTATGAGATTCTTTTTTTTTCCTTGTGCTTATTGCGATTTTTTTTTCGTTTTTTTTCTTGTGAGCACATTCGAGTTTGAAATGTGAGTGCAGAATTCCGTGGAGTCGCTGCGATTTCTGAGTTGTGTGTGTGCTGATGTGTGAGTTTGGAGAATTGAGTTGGAGAACTTGATGTTTTTTTTTCTTTGAGAGTTGTGATAATGACCTATGATTTAGTAATCATATTAAGGGAGTTAATTGGGAGACGTTCAGTTAGTATTTCTGACCTTTTGAGATCATTGTTTGATAGAAGTAGTATGTCTGGGTTAATTTTCTTAGATTGACCAGTGACTTGACTGACATACTAACACCAAAAGTCGTTCCCCGACACCAGCAAGACGTCCACCAGCCGTGAGGATGCTGCCATGTTGCCCAGGGTGATTACAAGAATTTCCACGTGGGTGATCGCGAGAATTCTACAGCGTGTTTTTTGGGGATCTGCAGAAGCCGTGAGAAGTCTTCAACAATGAGGGAGGCATTCCGTCTTCCTACAGCTCCTACAGCCTGCTATAGCCTGTTGCTGTCTGTTCAGCTACTTGCAGACAAGCAAAGAGGGATATTCAAGAATCCTAATGCAGAAAATACGAGAGAAAATGCGTCTTGTGTTATTGGGAGATAAAGCGTGATAAGACTTTATTTTATAATGCCAGAGACGTGGAGTTTTACTTATGTTTTATTTTAAGCCGGCCAGTGTTTTGTGTTATAAGCAATTTTGCTAGGCGGGGGCTAGCATATAGGCGGCCGAGCTATCTGTAAGGCCTAGGGTTTTTGATTAATAATATATTGTCCATGTGTTCCCTGTGACCTGTGGAATGTGGAGAACAGTGCAGAGGTAACGACCTGAGAGTAGCTGACAATGAGATTCTAGGGGATGGCGTGAGATAAAAATGATTAGTTCGACAAGTCAATGCACGACAGTTTTATGAACTCTTCTCAAAGTGCCTTTGGGAAACTGGTTGTAGCCAGTAATATGAGGTGTTGTCGAAGTGTGCATTCGTATGTGCGTGTGCGCCTCTTCTATTCATAATGTATCACTAGCCAAGTCTATGGGAAGACTTGCACAGAGATTCGTGGGAGGAAGGCAAAGCCACGATGGCAGATGCCAAAGTGTTTTTATTTATCAGTGAGTGAGATATTCCGGCTGCAATGGGTGAGTTGAATTACTTTAGCCAAGTTGAATTACTTTAGCCAAAGGGATGGCTTGTTTGATATCTTGTAAGATGTTCCATTTTATTAACTTTGTCTTTAAACTTGTGTGTACTTACTGGGATGTGTTCTGTATCTTTGAAACAGACGGATCTGGAATACCGGGGGACAAAGAATTCCCAGAGGGGTGTAGACTTTTTTTGGTGACTAGACATTGTACTGTTTTTGAGTTAGTCTGTAAGACTGGGTTACTTGGTTGATTGATTTATTTATTCTTGTTAATAAACGTTAATGTTATGATGCAACTCTCTCATTTTCATTGCCTGTTAGAATGGAGAGAAAGAGGTGGAGAGAGAAAGAGATTGTCGGTGCTAGAGAGAGAGAGAGAGAGGGATTCCTTGGAGAGAGAGAGGCTGTGTGTGTGGTTGCCTTCCGTTTCGTGTCACGCTTACCTTATGAATACTGGGGGAAGAATCCCCCCAGTTACATATATATATATATATTATATATATATATATATATATATCATCCTTATAACATCTGGATTACACTGATGCAGCTTTCAAAATAGATATTAATTAGTGTCACAAATGGAGACTGAGTATTTTATTTATGGTCTTAATTATCATTAGTTGTTGAAACACTAAAGCTATTTAGTATTTCAAGAAATACATGCTTACTAAAAGAAACCCAGATCGTTGTTTATATTTTGCTAGATGACACTGAATTTGCCATTATAACTCATTGAAAGTTCTATCCTTCGATGTTCTTATCATCAAATGCCAGTCAAAATTAATGCCTTTGTATTATGATCCCTATTATTATCACTATGAAGATGGCATCCATTCTCCCTCTTCCTCATGAATACAATGTTTGTTTTTCCCGATCTTTACAATCTCTCTTAATCTCTCATCCAGTATTCTCTCTAGAACTTTAAATCTATGCTCTGTTAGTTTAATTCCCCTGAAGTTACCACAATCCATGACATCTCCCTTCTGCTTGTATATATACTAATATATATATATATTATATATTATATCTATATATAATATATATATATATATATATATATATATATATATATATATATATATATATATTATATCTATATATATAATATATATAATATCTAATATATAATATATATATTTCTATATATATATATAAATATATATATATATAATCTATATATATATATATATATATATATATATATTTAATATATATATATATATATATATATATATATATATATATTAATATATATATATAGATATATATATATATATATATAATATATATATATATATATTATATATATATATAATATATATATATATATATATATATACTATATATATATATATATAGATATATATATATATATATATAGACCATTAGACTCTCCTCCCAGTCCCTTGGCATTTCTTCCTCTTCGCATATAACTTTTAATAAATCCAGCATCAATTTCTTCCCCTCTGTACCTATACTCTGTTTTTTTTCATCTGTCCATCCGCCTGTGGTATTTTTGTATGGTAACACTGCGTCCCGGGCTTTAGATAGTTACATTCAGCTTACATTCAACGATTATGATAATATCCTATTTCGAATATTAACGGTGTAATTCGCATACAGTAAATTATTAAAACACTTTTCAGTTACAAATGTACACCCAGATATCCTTTTATTTACCTAAAACTTACAATTAGCTTAACTGTCTAAAGCCCGGGACGCAGTGTTACCATACAAAAACACTACAGGCGGATGGACAGATGAAAAAAAACAGAGTATAGTAATTTTATAATTTCAATTTGGAACTCTGGTGGACCTGGTGCTTTACCATTCTTCATTCTTCTGTATCCTGCATCTCCATCGCTGGTCCCTAAACCCTCTGTGTTTCCCCCATCTCCTCTCTCATTTTCAGTATTTAACAGTTGTTCAAAATACTCTTTCCATCTCTTCTTAATGTCTTCATCCTTATACAATATATTTCCATCACTATCCTTGATGACCGCCAACTTACCCACATCCTGTCTCTGTCTTTTCTTCAAGTTTGAAATCTTATAGATATATCCTTTTTTTCTCCTTCTCTAGTTCCTAAGTCTTTCATTCAACTGCTCTGCAGCCCTTCCAATAGCCATACCTACCCTCCTTCTCGGCTCTCTTTCCTCTTCTCTGTACCTTTCCTCTGCACCCTGTGCATGCCTTACTTTCCAGTCCTTAAATGCTTTTGATTTTCTTTTCATTGATTCTTGCACCTCTCCATTCCACCAACACACTTCTCCTCTCGACACTCCATATCCACCGGTTCCTCTGCTTCCCCCACAACATATTTCTCTCCTGTCTGCCCAGATATTTTCCACTCTGTTACCCTATCCAAATTCTACATTCCCCCTTTCCAGCCATCTCTCTCACAGTCCTAAATTGTTCCTCCTTTTCTCCTTTAAGGTTCCAAATCTTAATTCTTGATCTTCTCTTTTTCTTCTTGGGTTTCCTCCCTCTCATTTTAAAATCCATCACCACCAACCTATGCTGCTTAACACACGCTTCTCCCAATATCACTTTGCAGTTTGTCACATTGCTTTTGTTGGCTCCCCTAACCAGGATGTAATCTATTTGGCTTTGCACTCCTCCATTTTCATAAGTTACCAAGTACTTATCTAACTTTTGAAACCATGTGTTCATACAGGCCAATTCACATCAGCTCCTATTATTAGTTTCTCATCCTCTTACATTGTTCTAATGGCAGCCTCAAACTCTTGTCTAAACAATTCTTTCTCTTGCTCTTGGCACTCCACCTGAGGGACGTATGCCGATATATTTACTACCGTGTCCCCTATTATTATTGGAATCTTTAAAAACCTATCATTTACTCTTTACTTATACCACTTTTTCCTTCCAGTTGTTACTATAATTCCAACTCCGTTCCTTTCCTCTCGTGACCTGCTGTAATAGAGATTATATCTATTTCCATCTCTCCAGTTCCACTCCCTTTCCACCTAGTCTCTTGCACACACAAGAAATGTATCCTCCTAGTCTCCATCACATCTACTATCTCCCTCAGTTTACTGTTAAGAGTACCAACATTCCACACCTGCTCTTACCTTCCACTCTTTCACTAACTTCTTGGGACGCAGTCGTGAACCCTGCAGTACCCCTCGCCCATTTATCATGCCAGTAGGGGGATTCTGACGCGTTGCTTACAGGGGATACCCTAGCTGCACTCATATTCCTTAATACATCAGGCATGGTTTATTGTTTGGCAAAGGGGTTTTTACAACCGTATATGCCCTTGCTGTCATCAACCACAGTTATTGGCCATGTGCCTAACCTTTGACTAAAAAGTCCACCTGCAAGGAAGCAGTTTCCAGTTACTGGAAGTGGGACTAGCCTTTTACTAAAAAGTAAGACTGCAAGGCTGCAGTTTCCAGTTATTGGCAGTGGGACTAGCCTTTTACTAAAAAGTAAGACTGCAAGGCAGCAGTTTCTAGTTGTTGGCAGTGGGACTAGCCTTTTACTAAAAAGTAAGACTGCAAGGCAGCAGTTTCCAGTTATTTGCAGTGGACTAGCCTTTTACTAAAAAGTAAGACTGCAAGGCAGCAGTTTCCAGTTATTGGCAGTGGGACTAGCCTTTTACTAAAAAGTAAGACTGCAAGGCAGCAGTTTCTAGTTGTTGGCAGTGGGACTAGCCTTTTACTAAAAAGTAAGACTGCAAGGCAGCAGTTTCCAGTTATTTGCAGTGGGACTAGCCTTTTACAAAAAGTAAGACTGCAAGGCAGCAGTTTCCAGTTAATGGAAGTGAGCCTAGCCTTTTACTAAAAAGTAAGACTGCAAGACAGCAGTTTCTAGTTATTGGCAGTGGGACTAGCCTTTTACTAAAAGTCCACCTGCAAGGAAGCAGTTTCCAGTTACTGGCAATGGGACTAGCATTTTACTAAAAAGTAAGACTGCAAGGAAGCAGTTCCCAGTTACTGGAAGTGAGACTAGCCTTTTACTAAAAAGTAAGACTGCAAGGCAGCAGTTTCCAGTTATTGGCAGTGGGACTAGCCTTTTACTAAAAAGTAAGACTGCAAGGCAGCAGTTTCCAGTTATTGGCAGTGGGACTAGCCTTTTACTAAAAAGTAAGACTGCAAGGCAGCAGTTTCCAGCTATTGGCAGTGGGACTAGCCTTTTACTAAAAAGTAAGACTGTAAGGCAGCGGTTTCTAGTTATTGGCAGTGGGACTAGCCTTTTACTAAAAAGTAAGACTTGCAAGGCAGCAGTTTCCAGTTATTGGCAGTGGGACTAGCCTTTTACTAAAAAGTAAGACTTGCAAGGCAGCGGTTTCCTAGTTATTGGCAGTGGGACTAGCCTTTTACTAAAAAGTAAGACTGCAAGGCAGCAGTTTTCAGCTATTGGCAGTGGGACTAGCCTTTTTACTAAAGTAAGACTGTAAGGCAGCGGTTTCTGTTATTGGCAGTGGGACTAGCCTTTTACTAAAAGTCCACCTGCAAGGAAGCAGTTTCCAGTTACTGGCAATGGGACTAGCATTTTACTAAAAAGTACGACTGCAAAGGAAGCAGTACCCAGTTACTGGAAGTGAGACTAGCCCTTTTTACTAAAAAGTACGACTGCAAGGCAGCAGTTCAGTTATGGCAGTGGGACTAGCCTTTTACTAAAAAGTAAGACTGCAAGGCAGCAGTTTCCAGCTATTGGCAGTGGGACTAGCCTTTTACTAAAAAGTAAGACTGCAAGGCAGCAGTTTCAGCTATTTGGCAGTGGACTAGCCTTTTACTAAAAAGTGAAGACTGTAAGAGGCAGCGGTTTCTAGTTTATTGGCAGTGGGGACTAGCCTTTTACTAAAAACAAAAAGTAAGACTTACAAGGCAGCAGTTTCCCAGTTATTGGCAGTGGGACTACCGTTTTACTAAAAAGTAAGACTTGCAAGGCAGCGGTTTCTAGTTATTGGCAGTGGGACAGCCTTTTACTAAAAAAGTAAGACTGCAAGGCAGCAGTTTTTCAGCTATTGGCAGTGACTAGCCTTTTACTAAAAGTAAGACTGTAAGGCAGCGGTTTCTAGTTTTATTGGCAGTGGGACTAGCCTTTTACTAAAAAGTAAGACTTACAAGGCAGCAGTTTCCAGTTATTGGCAGTGGGACTAGCCTTTTACTAAAAAGTAAGACTTGCAAGGCAGCGGTTTCTGTTATTGGCAGTGGGACTAGCCTTTTAAAACTAAAAAGTAAGACTGTAAGGCAGCGGTTTCTAGTTATTGGCCAGTGGGACTAGCCTTTTACTAAAAAAGTAAAGGACTGTAAGGCAGACGGTTGTTTCTAGTTATTGGCAGTGGGCTAGCCTTTTACTAAAAAAGTAAGACTTTTTTTCAAGGCAGCAGTTTCCCAGCTATTGGCAGTGGGACTAGCGTAGATCTAGTGTACCTATCCGCGCGGCCCAGAGTATGGCAGTTTGCGGTTATTCTATGCATTTTTACCTCCTGAAACCAAGAATTTTAAGTAATATTTATTCGGACGACTGTAATTAACCCCCATGGGCCAGTACTAAAGGTAATATTTCAGAAGCACTCCACACTGGATATTAAAATAAATAATCACCTACATGGAAAGAGCATGTGAAAAGCAATATAAAAAGTATAGTCATTATATGAGATTGAACGTGGTGGAATTAAATGAGCTTGATAAATTTTTACCTCAAATTTTTCCTAAGTCGGGAGAGGTGTTTCCTCAACGGTAATGTTTACTTTTAATGAGCCCTCTAACTTACTTTCTTACGCAAACAAAAGCAGTTCCAGTTACTCATTATTGGCTGAGAGGTGTGACATCGTTATGACGTCATGGGTTTCATAACCAATTACGAACGACTTTAGTCGAAAACTAAGTTTCACTAGCATTTCAGCGGAGTAATAAAGTTACCTGTCCAGTGTCCACTGGTATCCTTGTTGACTGAATACTCGAATAATGAAGCAAAAAACGGCATTTTGTCTTCCTGTACCTTCCTTCTGGCATTAATTTTGACAGACCTTCGATTTCCTACCGATTAATTTGCAGGTGCAATGTGGGTTACGGTGAATTTTATCATTATTTGTCTTGTGGTGGTAAAGAAGTTGTGATTGAATATGCTCAAAGACATAATTTCATTCTAAAGCAAAAAAAACTCCGAGTGTTGTGGAGCTACTATTTGTCGGATGACTACAACAGGAACGCCTTTAGGTGTGATCCGCCACGGTAAGTAGCCTTACTGTAACCCCTGTGGCTAGTGCGCGCAGCACAACATTACCTCTTGCCGTACATGGCCGTGCTCTGCCAATAATCTTTGTTTAAAAATTATGCGGATAAGGCGCGAAGCGCCGTTCCGCTACGGCCTTACTGACAGCACACACAAATCGATCGTCGCTGATATGTAGTCTCTCCCTACTTTGTTGTTGTTTTGGTATCGCCGCCATATTGGTTTTTGGTGTTCTTCCGCCGATTTCGGTCGGCGGTCGAGTTGCCGTGTTTCGTACTGGCCTTTGGAAGTTAATTACAGTCGTCCGAATAAATATTACTTTAAATTCTTGTTCAGTGGGTAAAAGTAACATAGGAAAACGTCAATTGCCATAGTCTAGGCCACCGCGGATTGCTTCTGTAGAAATACCGGACTAGCCTTTTACTAAAAAGTAAGACTGTAAGGCAGCGGTTTTCTAGTTATTGGCAGTGGACTAGCCTTTACTAAAAAGTAAAAACTGCAAAGCAGCAGTTTTTAGTTACTGGAAATGAGCCGAGCCTTTTACTAAGAAGTCCACCTGCAAGGAAGCAGTTTCCAGTTATTGGCAGTGGGACTAGAATTTTACTAAAAAGTAAGACTACAAGGCAACAGCTGTTCTTTTAGTTGCCTTCTACGACACACAGAACCTACGATGGTAGTATTCTTATGCCCCTACCACAGGGCTCTCTCATCCCAGCCAACAGCCTAGTGAATACTGGCTGTTAGATATCAGGCTATTGAAGCTAGGCCAATAATAATATTATTATGCCTATGGATGAAGCTCGTATGGTATGGCAAACTTGATCACAATTATTTTACCATACTGTTGTCAGATTTTATTGTGTCACGTTGACCCAAGAATAAAGAACGCCGATAACCAGCCTACAGTAACCTTTTATATACCACAAGGAAAGAAACCTTAGCACCAGAAAACCACATGGTTATAACGAGACCGTATAAACCCTAAGTTCATTTACCTTCTGACGAAGCATTCATTATGGTGTTCATGGGAAACTTCAAAAAAGTAAATTAGGTTGCAGAAATTGTACGATTCCGCAATACGGGTAACACCTGGTGTAGTAGGCTACGCTTTTGTTACTTCGTGTAACACAAGAGGATTTTCTCAACATAACTAACCTATTCATTAACCAATGTTATCAATAATTCTAAAGATATTCAAACATTCATAAGCGTACATGAGGTGTGGCTTGATGAATTTCTTAGCAGGTGGGAGGCAGCACTCGTGGCGAAGATCACAAGAAATCGAATATCGAACCTCACTAACGACTGACTTTACTCTGCGTACCTACTTACGGTACATTCCTGCAGTAGCTCGACTTCCGTATTTATTAGACATCCCTAAGCTCCTTCTCTGTAGTCGTAGGGGCTGTGTGTGTCGACGAGGAAGAGTAATCTTGAAATTTGGGGGAATTTCCCCCCCAAACGGCACTGACGGCAAAACTCTTCTTAAACCAGTAACGGATCCAGCTGACTGAGACTAACCCAACTACCCAAGGACCATAAAACGTGTAGTGAAGTTTGTTCATCGTTATTTGCATGGCATGTGCCCAACAGTTTAAAATAAATAACGATAATTATGATTCATCATTGGGCTTTTAGAAATCGATATATAACCACATAACGTTTAAGGATGACAGACTTATCTATGTATGGTCTCGAATATCATAGTTTAAAAGAGAACTATTAGCTGTGATTCAAACATACAGTACTACCTATACTGTTTTTTTCCATCCACCTGTGGTGTTTGCGCATGGTAACACTGCGTCCCGGGTTTTAGATATTATCCTATTTCGAATATTAACGGTGCAATTCGCATACAGTAAATTATTAAAACACTTTTCAGTTGCAGATGCACACCCAGGTATCCTTTTATTTACCTAAAACTTACACATAGCTAACTATTTAAAGCTCAGAACGCAGTGTTACCATGCGCGACCACCAAGGCAGATGGACAGATGGAAAAAAACAGAGTATAGTTCTCTGCTTTCCCCTCTAACTTAAAAAGACATGTTGCGAACTGTTTATGTATATGTAAATAAGTGATCGCTTTTCAAATTTTGTTTATCGTCAGTCTATATTTTCATTAATCTGGCACTGTCTGTTGATTGATTGATTATGAATATGACATCCATGGTGATTTTTTGGCTGCCCCTCATCGCCGAAAAGGTTTTGACATTTAACCATAAACTTATATTTTATGACTATACAAAATGGGACCTGAGAAGAAATATGCGCCTTACTCCAATACATCTAGAAAAATTGGTCTTATCACTTACCTGTTCTTAAAGATTGGAAATAGCAGATAACTATTGTGTGAACTGCATATTATATTTAACTTCCTTCTACAAATACTGTCTTAAAAAGAAATGAACTTCTTGGGATATTCAAATCACAAAGTCGTCCAAGATAATTAAAAATGTTTTCAGTAGACGACAGCTAAGAAAATAAAAGGTTGCTTCTGACACATCACTTTGCTGGCAAAAATTTAGTACTATCCTGCATACTGCACTAAACATAAAGTCACATTGAGGTATACAAAAGAGAAACTATAAAAAACCATTTATTTTCAAAGTATACAGTTCTTTAAGAATGCATACACTGATCTGGAGAAGTAGAAAAAATGATAAAGGTGGTGGTCTCAAAACCTTGAGATGAAAAAGGAAAAAGTTATCTGAACAGAAAACGAGCGCCGCCATGTCCAGTATTTGAAAGAAACGGCGCAAGTTATATGTACACAGAATATTTCTTCGTTCGAAAATATTTTACTCAGCAGGGCAAGACATAGCCGAAGCAGCCTACTATACAGGATTCTGACCACCTTTAGAACAAAGCCTTAAAGTCAATAAGAGAAAAATTATACTGTCTTTGAACACAACTGCAACATCTTGAGACCATGACGAAGATAAGTCTACAGAATGCCGCAGATCTAGAATTAATTGAATTATACATAACTTGATTGAAGGAATGATTTGTCTCATTGCAACAAGATAGTGTGTATCCTTAAAAGTATTGAACAAACTTTTCAGTTCCAGAAATTGTATCAACATAGGCCTTCAAAGTCGAATATTTTACTTATTTATTAAGTAACTTAACATTTCTTCACCACGCAGTCACTATACAAGACTATCTGAAATACTTAGCACTTAAATTGTTTTATCTTTCGCGGATAAAATTATATCCATTTTTTCTAAAATTACACGACAAAAACAATCATAAACTATAATAACGAAGAATGTTTGTTAAGTATCTAATTGCATCCTAACCTAAGAATGACTACTTGCGTCACTATGGTATCCTAGAAAACAAAATTAAAACAAAAAGGTCTGGTTATACTAAAAGAACATCGATAATCCTATAAAGTCTATTTTGAGGAAAACGACGGAGACTAAGACATAATATTAATACAATCACGATACAGCTGTTGATCGAAATCAGTGTAACTTGTAATTGCAAGGTTTATGATGACAGAAGCGACTCGTTCAGTTATCTATATATATATATATATTATATGATATATATATATATATATATAAAGTAAGGGTTTTGACGTTTTAAAAAAGATACTGAAGGTAGCAGGCCCACAGACGCTAAAATGCTGGGGTATAGGCCTACAAAGGACTGCTTAGAACTGGTAGGACTATAGATGTCACGCAAGTTTGCGATAGAAGTTATAACAGAAAACGGAGTTCTCTCTAGAAGTGATCTTGTCACATGCAATGCAACATAATGGACCCTGGAGTAGCGGTCAAAATACTGTTTATCCTTTTTTTAAATAAGATGATTATCAACCAGTGGCTCTTTGAATAATTCAAAGCGTTTCACACTGCAAGAACGTGACTGTTCAACGTGAATGAGCACACACACATTACGAACAATAATAAAAACAACAGACGCCTTTCGATCTTCACATACATAATGACATCATATTCGCATTACAACAATGACATCACATTAACAGGACAG
>NC_087209.1:4927568-4970068 GCF_015104395.2 Macrobrachium nipponense | reverse complement strand
ATACTAAAGCATGACTAAAGATCTTGCTAAGCTATGCTTATAAAAAAAAGGCTATTAAAGAGAGAGAGAGAGATTTTTTTTAACATGCGTTAATCCAGTTATGACTACTGAATGAATGTCCGTATAATATATATATATATATATATATATATATATATATATAACATATATATATATAGAGAGAGAGAGAGAGAGAGAGAGAGAGAGAGAGAGAGAGAGAGAGAGAGAGAGTGCATCTACCTCAACTCTTTCCCCAAAAACAAACGCAGTCCATTACCCCCATTTTTGATCGATTTCCTCGTCTTAAAAAACTTTCATAAAGGATTCGCTGAGTGAGCTAGATGTGTGAAGACTCACCCACGCACACTACAGAGAGAGAGAGAGAGAGAGAGAGAGAGTTACCTTGCTGTTGTCACTAAATGTAAGTCCTCTCTGTAGAAACAGATGGCTATAGTAGATTCACATCAACCGTGCATCTGATATCTAGGCCAGCCCTCCCTTACGACGCTCCTGATTGGCTGTTGATAACCCAATCACAGGGCTGGAAACTCTCAGTCTCTCTAGAGGGTTCACATAAGTAGGATGTATGTTCCAACGCTCTCGAGAGACTGAGAGTTTCCAGCCCTTTGTTTGGCTTATCAACAACCAATCAGGAGCGTCGTAAGGGAGGACTGGCCTAGATATCAGATGTACAGTTGATGTGAATTTACTATAGTCTCTAACAGCTGAGAGAGAGAGAGAGAGAGAGAGAGAGTTGCAGTCTCTATACGCCTTACAAGCAGCACCAGATGAACGATCTACAACACAATTATTATATTTTTCGACAACGCGAAGCAAGTTATTAGATTCTCAATCCCGTGGTTGAATTTCTCATTAATTCCGATTTCTTGGTAGTAACGCGAATATTAAAATCTTCCAAAATTAAACGTTTCAAATCCCGTTGCCAACTTTTATCGTCATTTCTATCTCAGTACAGGTTCTCGTTCATTTATATATACACGCGTTATCAACAAAAACACTCTAAGATTTTTTTTATTTATCAAACATATAAAATCAGATGGAAAATAAGTCTAAAACTAATTCTGGTGAAATTTGTATTGCCTGCAACAGTATGTTGCAACCTTGAAGTTATACTGGAAATTCTCTGTATAATAATATTTCTTCGGGGATTTTGTTTTTACCATTATTACTCTATTCTTTTTTTAGTTGTCTGTAAAAGACTTTGTCTGTCCGTCCGCAACTTTTCTCTCCGCCCTGAGATCTTAAAAATTACTGAGGCTAGAGGGCTGCAAATTGGTACGTTGATCATCCACCCTCCAATCATCCAGTATGCTAAATTGCAGCCCTCTATCCTCGGTATTTTTTTTTATTCAATTTTATTTATGGTTAAAGTTAGCCATAACTGTGTATCTGGCAACGATCAAGGATAGGCCACCACCGGGCCGCGGCTCGTACAGCATTACACCGAGACCACTGAAAGATAGATCTACTTTCGGTGGCATTGATTATTATACGCTGTAGCGGCTGTACAGAAAACTTGACTGCGTCAAAGTTTCTTCAGCGCATTTTTACTTTTTCTTTCTTTCTTTTTTTTCTTTTACTTTTCCGCGTCACTTCTCAAATAACACGACACGATTCCGTCCTGACATAAATGAGTCTCACTGGATCCCCTTAACAGGTAGAGAGAGAGAGAGAGAGAGAGAGAGAGAGAGAGAGAGAGAGGATTCTCAGAAATCGGAAGCAAGGTGACACTTCTTTTTCCCTGGGAAAATCATCCAGATATCAAGACGTCAAATCAAAAGGGAAGAGAGAGAGAGAGAGAGAAGAGAGAGAGAGAGAGAGAGAGCTCTTTCTAGGTTTCCAATCAGCGCTGTCCCCAATACGAGGTGTCCACCTTTTACAATCCGAGCAAAAATAACATCCCCTCTTCGCCTTAATCAATGTCTTGGGGGTATATACGGCATACGGGACAAAAAATACGGCACATAAATACGGGACAAAATACGTGACAAAAAAATACGGCACACAAAATACGGGACAAAAAAATACGGCACGTAAACACGGGACAAAAAAATACGGCACATAAACACGGGACAAAAAAATACGGCACATAAACACGGGACAAAAAATACGGCACATAAATACGGAGCAAAAATACGGCACATAAATACGAGACAAAAAATACTGCACGTACATACGGGGTAAAAATAAGGCACATAAATACGGGAGAAAACATAATGTAGGTAAATACGGGACGCAAAATACGGTAATAATTACGGGGCAAGAAATACGGCACATAAATACAGGACAAAATAAGGCACATAAATACAGGACAAAAAATACGGCACATAAATACGGGACACACAAGTACAGCACATAAATACGAGTAGAAATACACTAATGAATATTACCTTTTTCTTGTCACACAATAACTGAAACATTTTAGGACAAAAAAAATAAAAAGTCCCTTAACTGGAAACTTACGTAAGTGAAACGTAAAAAGTTCCAAAGGCCAAAAAATGGAAAACACACCTTCCAGACCTTCCAGCGACCACCTGGAAATTTCGAATTAATATGGTGTCTCAGAATTCTAACATTTTAAAGTACACATACAAAAACCTATACAAAATATTCCTGTCTCTTCTTACATAGGCGAAACATAATAAAAAAGTTCCACAGACCAGAATATGGAGAAAACACCTTCCAGCGACCACCTGGGAATTTCGAATATAATGTCTCAGAATTCAAACATTTTAAAGTAAAAATACAAACCTATACAAAATATTCCTGTCTCTTCTTACATAAGCGAAATACAAAAGTTCCAAAGGCCAGAATATGGAGAAAACACCTTCCAGACCTTCCAGGGACCACCTGGAAATTTCGAATATGATGTCTCAGAATTCTAACATCTTAAAGTAAAATTAGAAATCCTATACAAAATATTCCTGTCTCTTCTTACATAAGCGAAACACAAAAAGTTCCATAAGCCAGAATATGGAAAACACACCTTCCAGCGACCTCCTGGAAAACGAGCATCGTTAGGCGTTTATTGTTATCGAGACCAGGCCTGGAAGTACTTCTCTGGAAAGCTAAAACCATTAGTTCCAATCATAGTGAGTTTATGCTCATCTTATAAAGACTGATTTCTCAGAAATGGTAAGCGGAAGCCACTACGCCATTAGGCGTTCATTTCTGTCGGAAATGCAAATGCTCTCCCCAATGAGAGTTCATTTCTGAGAATGGTGATGAAGACACCTGGAAAGTGAACGCCACTGAAGATTCATTTCCAGAGTTTAGAAAAATGCAGGCGATGAAGTCATTTTCAAAAAGAACTCCACGAGGACATGCGGAAACTGAACGCCTCTCCGAGTTCACTTGTTAGAAATTTCGAAAAATGGGGTCACTTAGGTCACTTCTGAGAACGCTCCAGAACTCCTCGGAAGTGAACGCAACAAAGCGTTCATTTTTATACATGAGAACACCTGGAAAGTGAACGCCACTACAGAAGAGTTCATTTTTGTTAGAGAATTCATGAAAATTGAGTGCACACAGAGGTCAATTCTACCGAGAACTCCTCCAAGAACTCACAAAATCATGAGAACGACTGGAAATGAACGCCGATAAGAGTTCATTTCTATTGTGATTTTAGGCAAAATCGACACACTTAGGTCAAATTTACAGATAACTCCCCCCCACCCCCAAAAGAACACAGAACGCCATTATGCACCCCCAAAACGGACACAGCCAGCCAGCCGTTCGTTTAATTCGAAAACGCCTGTCAAGCTCTCTCTCTCTCTCTCCTTAAAACAAACTAGAAGACCAATCTCCTTAGCGGTTAATCGGCCAAAACTTAATACGTTTCCAAGAAGCCCATCTGACTACGGGCTAGATCAAAGAGGTTCACTTTCTCTCTCTCTCTCTCTCTTAGAAGCGGGATACAAACAAGCATCTTATAAGTCTACAAAAAAAGTAAATAAATAAAAATAAGTGACCCTCCAGAACTTTAATGGAAACTGACGTGGAAGGCGGCGATGTAAGGTGGTTATATTTCTAAGAGTGTTTTTATCGTAATGTTTGACTCTCTCTCTCTCTCTGTCTCTCTCATATATATATATATTATTGGTTAGTGTTCAAGACTCTTCCTGTGACTAATTCTCTCTCTTCTCTCTTTGTTTCTTATTCCCTTTTATATTTACGCTATTCCTAACTGACATTCTCCTAGCTATTATTACACACACACACACACACACACCACATATATATATATATATATATTATATATATATATATATATATATATATATATATTGAAATCCAAAAGTAATATTACATTTTCTGTAAAAAAAAAAAACATATCGTAAAAATCAATGCGGAAAACAACATATAATTTAAACAGCTGACTACAATATATTGGTAAAGACGTCTAAACACGCCAACGTTCAATATGCCACGACAATACCGTACGATCAATTTTTCCTTTCACAAATCGCAAAATGATTTCTGATATACTTTGTGGAGAGGAAAAATATAAGTCCCCAGGTCACTGACCTCTTATAATTACTGAAGCCTCCTCGGGTATGGCATGAAAGGGTTTCCCGTCCTCTCTCCCTTCATCGTAAGATATTTTTTTTATTTTCTCTCTCTCGCCCTTTCTTTCTTCTTTGTCAACAGCCGAGCGCTCTCTCTATACATACATGCACGCACGCACGCACGCACGCACGCACACACACACACACACACACACACACACACACATATATATATATATATATATATATATATATATATATATATATATATATATATATATATATATATATATGTATATGATATATATATACATATATATATATATATATATATATATATATATATATATATATATATATCTTAAAAAGTAGGTGTGGTGGTGAATTGTTAATCTCAGCTTTTTCCGCTTAGAGACAGGGAGGGCTTAGCGACAAGCGCTTGATTCCTCGAAGAGTGCTGAAAAGGAAAACAGTCAGAATTGGTGACCATGCGATATGAGGCTGACGACCTTTCAGAGACTGGGTGCGGCGCGGTTGCTATGCCATTCCAAAAGGTGTGTCCGTGTGTGTGTTCGTAACGTGTAATGTATGGGGCCCAACAGTACGAGGTGCCAGAGAAGATGACACTCTTCGATTACTGGTGTTGTGGTACAGAACACATTTGGAGCAGACTCGAGAGCACACCCATCGCAAGGTAGTGTAATATTAAGACTTTGGAAAAGTTACCCTTTGAAAAGAGCGAGAGAAGTGTAGAGTGTACACATTCATTTAATTATCTTTTACATGTTGGAGTAATATAATAAATATGTCTCTTTATTTCAGATGGGTTCATAGCATTATATAGAGAATGGGTTCTCTAAAAGACTTTGACCATTTAAATGCATAATTAATCAGACTGTGAGATTTAGGAGGATGATTACTTAATCTAGTTCACGAGAGTAGAATGACAGTTTACGGTTTTTTTGAGGGTCAGATTTTATTCTTTTTATTAATCCGTTTTATATTCATTTTGTTCCATTTAATGTTTAGTTAATTTGGGAAATAAAAGTATATTTTTGTATCTACGAGGATTCATTAGCCCAGCTTGCATTTTTAGCTCGTGCAGAAGGATAACCAGCAACGAGAGATAAGAGGGTTGCCAGTTTGTTTAATTTGTTTAAACGAGTGCCATATAGTTGTAAAGACTCGGGAAATATATATATATATATATATATATATATATATATATATATATATATATATATATATATATATATCACAATTACGACCACCTGCCACTCTCTCTCTCTCTCTCGCCAATGCCATTTGCAAGAATTAGGGGATATAACTGGACAAAAATCCCTTAACTCCATTGGCAGGTGTCAGCAAGCGAAACGGACAAGGCGAAGGGGGGAAAATGTTAAAGCTTAAAAACCCGTGACTACCGGAATAATCCGATATTTACGGAAATTGGTCCAGAAAAAAAAAAAAAAAATTGGAGAGGAGAAGAGAGAATGAAGAAACTGGCGGATATGCAGTTTTAAAATGGTAATGATACTACTGATAATTTAACTTTATTACTAATTATAATTATTATGCAAATAATTATTGCTCGCATTTACATATTCTCATTCGTTATCAGATTCTGGTCTTGAATAATGTGGACATTTCCTAAGGCAGGGTTTCGAAACTTGGAAATTCAATAGGCCTATGATGGGGCGAACGTTAGTTCATAAAGTGTCACTTACGTCACTGTAACGTAAATAATATAATGTTGCACCTCATTCCCGCCAAAGTTACTTGTTTTGTAATTAACTAAGAAATATATTTTCTAAGTATCGATACAGAATCTTCAAACCATGATGGGCAGATTCTGGAGGCCAGCCACACACACACACACACACACACACACACACAGAGAGAGAGAGAGAGAGAGAGAGAGAGAGAGAGAGAGAGAGAGAGACACTCACCAAAATCCTAGACTCATATTCACACCGACCATGGCTGCACCACTGCTGTACTTGATAACGACTGAATAACAAAAAGTTACCGAAACAGTTCGTATTTCATGATCTATCGACCTTCACTTTGTCAAGGAATTAGGGAGTATATAATCCTTTCAGTTTAGAATGTGAAGTTTCGAACACTTCATTATTCTGGGCAGCAAACGTATACCATAAATGTAATAATATAAAAAAAAATAACACCACTACATAAAAACTTTAACATTTATGAAAAATAAAATTTGAAATTCTTCCTTTCTATACCAAGTTACTGGCTCTATTATGTCCCCACTACCAATATATGAATAAACAAAAGAATGCAATTCCCTTTATATTATTTAATAAAAAAAAAAATACATAATGACATGTCTGGCTGTCTAGTAAAAATAAAAAGCAATGTAAAACTATACAGGAAAAAAACATTGATCGATTCGTGCCCTCACTATAATAAAAGCGTGAACTGGCAACTTAAGCGAAATTACCACATAGTCATAATCATGTGAATTATGATCAGGTGAGCGCTCACTCAAGACTTGAATTATCACTCTTTTTTATGAAATTCCACAACGCAACTTAATGCCCTGGGATTTCAAGGGTATATTCCAGAATGAGACAAGTGCATTATAATGTTTAAGGCTATTTCCCAACAATATTTCCGTATAATTTTGTTCTAATTCGGGGTACAGAGAACCTTGAATTCAGCCCGTTACATCGACTCGTTTGAATGACATTATATTTCGCTCTGTCCAAGACAGGATCATAAGATATCTAAGCGATACAACTCATAAAAACTGATCATAACTAATCATACTACATCTAATCACTTATACGACGATGATAATTCAGCTAATCACGAATTATTAGCTAAACAGAAGAGCACAAAGTAATAGTTAATCATTTACCCGCATATGGCAACTATAGAATCCTCCATTGTATTTGGCAACTCTTTATTGTCCGGCGAATAAATGCATTATTTAGAGGCTCTGCTTTGATCCACACAGACACAGAGGGATCATGGGTACTGACGTCATGACCCAGAAACTTTTACGTGAATCGTTGGAAGTCGGGTCAAATTCAGAGCCGTAGATGGTCACAATTTAATCATTTTAACTAGGAAAATAATAATAAAGAAACCTACATAAACATGATTTATACAAGCACGCATACATAGGGGATTGTACGGTCTCGTAGCACTACGTATACTAGGCCTAAATGTAGTTATTTTGGCATAGAGTTTGTAAAATAATACTAAATAAACCTACATTAACATGAATTATACAAGCACGCATACATAAGGGATTGTAAGGTCTCGTAGCACTACGTACAGGCCTAAATGCAGTCATTTTGGTAATGAGGTTGTTAGACCTGTCTCTACCTACACCGCCCTGGAAACTGTTGACTCATGAGATGAGCTTAATACTGTTGGACAGAAATTCACTCACTCTCTCTCTCTCTCTTTCTCTCTCACTCACACATTCTTTATAAAACCAGGTTATTAGCACTGAACACCGATATTCTTTGAACGGCCAAAAAAAGTTTTAGCTCAAGGAAGTACCGGGTGTTAACATGGACAAGTTTTTGTCGTACTAATGCAGAGGTCTCTCCTTCAACCTGACCACTGAGTCAAAACACTTGAACGACTCACATACGGCTGGACAAACTAATTTTACATAATAAAACTCGTTTACCAATATGTAAAGTACTGTCATATTATTACTGTGGCCAACCGGTGTGAGTTTTATACCAGATAAAACTCGTTCAATGGAAGTTTTCGTTATCTATAAATAAAAGAACGAAACCAAGACGGAGGAATTAGTCCTACATTCTATTTTATTTTTGAATAGCATAGAAATCATTTTTCACGCTAAAATAAAAATTCACAGAACGTTAAGTATGTACTATAGTATATACTTACAACAAAGTGTATACTTTTCTGTGCATGGCTGAAAACGGTTATATATACACTGCTATAAAAAAACGAATTCAAATGTTAGACTGCGCAAAGGCAACGCTTTTCTATGCAAATTAGGAAAGAGCACAACAGGGGCCAAGCCCTGGAACCTATGAGGTCATTCAGCGCTGAAACGGGTAATGCATAAAGAGATAAGAAATAATAATCCAACTATAGGGTACACGAAAGGTAGAAGAGGAAGTTCAACAAGGAATGAACAGGCAGATAAATAGATCAAAATGACGTAAGTCGATGACACAACGAGAAACATTACTAACGTAGGACTAGTTCCAGATCCATAGACTTTGAACTCTGCAGCCTGGAAACCTGTCCAGAGGAGATGACCTTGAAGAGTCCAGGATCTTCATTTTAAAACGCACTGCTGATGCCACGAACCAACAGTATATAAAAAAAATAAAATAAACATTGCAAGTGGAATTGGAATATAGAATTTAGGCCTAAGGCAAAGCGCTGGAATCTGTGGGGTCATTCAGCGCTGAAAATAACGTTGGAATAGTTGTTAGAGAGAGTGGAAAGTAAGGAAGAGAATGTAAACAGATGTGCGTTACCGTGAATGAATGGAAGTGCTTATGCAGCTGCGGGCCAGAGGGACGCCACGAAGAACCTTAAAATTAATGTCTACAGTGCACCGCTTGAGGTACAATGACGGCACTACTCTCCTACGAATACCTATTATATATATATATATATATATATATATATATATATATATATGTATGTATTTATATACATATATATATACATTATATATATAACACACATATATATATATATATAATATATATATATATATATATATATATGTATATATATATTCAATCACCCATCCACTTAAGCCCCACTAACTTAATTCTTATCTGATCGAGTGACAATTATTCTCAGAACCTGGAGGCGAGAGAAACCGATTTAATCTCTCTCTCTCTTTCTCTCTCTCTCTCTCTCTCTCTGTCGCCACTTGATTCTCTCCAAATTACTCCAACTTCTTTTGTTTATCTTCTTCTCCTTCTCCTTTTGGACAAAGGCACACACGAAACTCGACAAATGAAGGTGATTTGTTTTTGTGCTAAAAATTTAGAAGTAAGAGTTCTATTTCTTTATCATTCTTTTATAAGCTACTCATTACTTATTAAACAATTCACCGCAATAATATGAAAATTAACTAAAATGAATTTGTGTGATATCCGATGTTAACATCATCAAATAAATAAATAAATAAATAATAATACAATTTTAAATATCCAAAGAAGCTTCATGTGTCGTGTCCTGAACCGCCAACCCCACAAATACATACATACATACATACATACATACACATACGGCTGCGTGAAAGCTCTTAACTGCGTGTTTCATGCTTTACAAGATACAAACACAAATAAACACTTTATTTTAACTTTTTAAAGAAGTAAGACATTAACAGGTATTCTAATCTTCGTCCGAGCCAGAACTTGTGGCAAGACAGAGCTAACAATTTCCACCTACGGAGGAAATGGATAGACTGGACCTGGCGAGGGGTGAGGAAACGAGATAGGAGGAGGAGGAGGAGGAGGAGGAAGAATACGAGGAGGAGGAGGAAGAAGTACGAGAAGAGTGAACGCGGATAGAGGAAGGAAGTAGGAGGATGAAACGAGATAGGAAGAGGAGGAGGCGGAGGTAGAACGTAGAAGAAACGGACGATAGGAGGAAGAGGAGGAGGAGAAGGAAGAGTAGGAGGAGGGAACGAGATAGGAGGAGGAGGAGGAGGAGGAAACGAGATAGGAGAAGGAGGAGGAGAAATTAGGAGGAAGACAGAGGAGGAGGACGTAGGAGGGAACAGATAGAAGGAGGAGGAGGAGGAGTATAGTAGAAGGGAGGAAACGAGATAGGAGAGAGTAAGAGTAGAGGAAGAAACGAGTTAGGAGGAGGAGGAGGAGGACGAGGAGAAGGAAGAGTAGGAGGAAAGAGTAAACGAGACAGTACGAAGAGGAAGAGGTAGGAGGAGGAGAGGAGAGGAGGAAGGAGGAGGATAGGAAAAGAAGAGATAGGAATGAAGAAGAGAATAAACGAAGGATAGAAGGAGGAGGAGGAGGAGTAAGAGTGAGGGAGGAAAAAAAGATATGAGGAGGAGGAGGAGGAGGAGGAGGATGAGGAGTAGGAGTAGGAAGAAAAGGGTGAGGAGGAAACGAGATAGGAGAAGAGGAGGAGAGGAGGAGGATGAAGTTAGGAGTAGGAGAAAAGTGTGGGGAGGAAAGGAAACGAGATAGGAGTGGAGGAAGGAGGAGGAGGAAACGAGATAGGAGAAGGAGGAAGAAGAATAGTAGGAAGAAGGAAGGGAACGATAGAAGGAGGAGAGGAGAGAGGAGAGTAGGGAGGATGACGAATGGAGGAGAGGCGGGAGGAAGGAGGAGGTAGAGGGGAGAAAAAAGGAAATAGGAAAGTAGGAAATGGCGGAAGAGGAAGAGTAGGGAGGATGAAACGATGGGATAGGAGGAAGGAGCGGGGCGGCGGAGGCGGAGGAGGAGGAAAAAGGAAGGAAAAGGAAGGAAGGAAGAAAGTAAGGAGGCAGGATGAACAGAGGGGATGAGGCTAAATGCTGATTAAGAGCATCGTGAAGCGTCAGCAGCTGAGAGCTTTGTGAAACCACCTATGGAGGGAAGAGGATGTGACGAGGGGAGGAGGAGGAGGAGAAGGAGGAGGAGGAGAGGAGGAGGGGAGGAGGAGGAGGGGAGGTGGAGGAGGGAAGAGGAAAGGGTGGGGGCGGGGGGAAGAAGGGGGGTGGGAGGGTAAGATAAAGAGGATGGATGATGTCTCATCGTAGATCGGAGGCGGCTGATAAGAACATTTAAATTACTTTATTTAATCTAAATATATATATATATATATATATATATATATATATATAATTATATATATCGACGTCTCATCTTCAGCTATAACAAAAAATGAATGAAAATAAGAAAAAATAAATATAAAATAATCTACCGAGCGCCATGACACCACATATATACTATACTGTCAGGCTCCGTAATTCGGCAGCAACAAATAATGATTACTTAATGGTTCGGACGGGATTACCGAGCACCGGGTAGTAATGCTGCTGATTGCATGTTTTGATTACACAATTAGGAAACTACATGAGAGAGAGAGAGAGAGAGAGAGAGAGAGAGAGAGAGGAGAGATAGAGAGAGGATGAGAGAGAGTAGCATTACCAACAATAAGGCAACTACATCAGAAGAGGATGAAAGAAGTGGAGCATAAAAAATAAACAACTATATGTGAGAGAGAGAGAGAGAGAGAGAGAGAGAGAGAGAGAGAGAGAGAGAGCACACACAATAAGGCAACTACATGAGAGAGAGAGGGAGAGAAGAGAGAGAGAGAGAGAGAGTAGCATACACAATAAGGCAACTACATCAGAGAGAGAGAGAGAGAGAGAGAGAGAGAGAGAGAGAGAGAGAGAGAGTAACTTCAACTCCCAAACAACAGCTACTCAGTAACCAATCAACTTCCCTAAAAGGCGCCCCCCCCCCCCCCCCCCCCCCCCCCCCCCCCGCCCCACCCCCCCCCCCCCCCGCCCCTAAACCAATAAGTCTCCCAAGAAAATGGCATTGCATTATGGGAAACCTGCTCATGAAATATGGAATTTTTTTGGCCCATATATTACATACTACACTACAGGACCCCCGTTTTTTTTTTTTTTTTTTTTTTTTTTTTTTTTTTTTTTTAATAATCACGATCTTCTGACTGATCGATTATTGGTGCTCTGGCGTCACGAAGATGGATATGACCAGATGAATATGTGCAAATACACCACAAACACTAAGAAAAAAATTCTTGGCAAAAACACTAAAGAAAATGTAAATAAAAATATGTTGACAGGTTACAACGATAAAGATAACGCATCGTATTCACCTTTTAAAATTCTCAAACGTTACCATGGTCTACGGGCTGCTCTATGAGCAAGAGCCCGTGCTGGCATAAGGCCAGCTTAATCTCCAACAACCACGCTACCATGGAAACAAGAAAATATGGGTGAGTGAAAAGACAACAAAACAAAGAAGTAAAACTAACAAACAAAACACAGATAACAAAAACAGTGATTGGTCTTAAGTATATCTGAGTTTAATCAGACCAGTGTGTTTGGTTACTTAGCAACGTGACTTACAGCTTATTGTGGGATCTGAACCACATTATATATCGAGAAATGAATTTCTAATCACCAGAAATTAATTCCTCAGATTCCACGTTGGCAGAGCAGGGAGCGAGCTCGGGCTACCAGATCGGTAGGCGAGCACGCAACCCACTCGTCCAACGAGGAACTGTGAGTGGTCTTAGGAACATCGAATGGGTCTAATCCAATCTTATCTTGGCGACTCTACTTTCTTCTGAGGCTTTGCCTCTTCCACTGGTTCTGTTCTATCCGTACAATTTATGTCTTAAAAGCAAACGAGTTCAAATAGAAAGAGAAATAAACTCACCGTCCTTCTTTTACAAATAAATAAATAAATAAATAAATAAATAAAATCAAAAATCAATAATAAATTCACGAATTTCAATTTATTCCAAATTTATATAATAATAATAATAAAATAAATAATAATAATAATAATAATAATAATAATAATAATAATAATAAGAGTTGCATCCTGAGTTTGGGAGTGATAACATCCAAAAGATTAAATTAGAAATAATAACAAAAAAGTTCTAATTACCTGGAATATACTATACTTTTCAAAGTCAAATTCCACAAGAAGAATTACGAAACGAAAAGCGTGAACGAATCACGAGCTGAACTGTCACACAATACAAGAAGATAAACCGAAAGTTATTTAGGAATCTTAATTAGATAGTGACCCCAATGCGTCTTAAATTAAACCGGTATGTAGTACAAGCCCGTTGGGGATGCCCGTAAAAACGTACAATAAAAGACTGTCAATATCATAAAGATCATGATCCTTGAAAACCGCTGGGAATCACTATCTAGAAAGATCCGCTATTTTGTAAAGTACTCACTATACTCAAAACTCGGGAAAATATGACACGTACCTTGGTAGAATCTGTAAGAACCACAACCTAAATGATTATATCTAAAGTAAACTCTACGACGATTACGTGAAAACTGGGTGACGAGCAGACATAGATATAAAACTACATAATTGTACAGTATGTACAATCATCTACAACACATGTATAGTATTTTCGTGCATTAAAAGGTGCGACAAGAACCCAGCAAAGATCATGCCATATAACGTCTCTAACGGAAGTAGCTACAGGAGAGAGAGAGAGAGAGAGAGAGAGAGAGAGAGAGAGAGAACTGAAATGAAGAAAGAGGGTCTGCATACATCATGCACGTGAGAGAGAGAGAGAGAGAGAGAGAGAGAGAGAGAGAGAGAGAGAGAGAGAGCTTTCCGAGTACATAAAACATCCTTGAAAGATAATCATCACAGTTCGTGCAAAAGATATACCCATTAACAGCTAGAGAGAGAGAGAGAGAGAGAGAGAGAGAGAGAGAGAGAGAGAGAGAGAGAGAGCCCCAACCTTCGAACATGCCCGTCGTCTTGATGCAATATCTCGCCTCGAAGACGTGATCGCACGATTTGGGCACTAGAGACGTGACCGAATCCGCGGGGACTTCGTGATACCCCTCCTTGAAGTACTCCGGGCAGTTGATATCTTTGCTGCTGTCGCATTGATAGCATTCCAGCCCGCCCACTGCAACACATGCACGGTGGGTTAGTCATGTCAACAAAGTCTTCTTCTTCTCTACGACCCGTAGAGGACAGCAACACATGCACGGTGGGTTAGTTATGTCAACAATGTTCCCCTTCTCGTACCATACAGGACACTATGGGTACCTGACTTCATATTTGTTATCAACCAACCACTACTGCAGCTATACCGTCACCATGTTAGTAGCAGCTTGGGAGACGAATGAAAGCTTAATTAAACTATTTACAAAAGGAGATGGGTTAGTAAGTAGTCCCCTTCTCAATCGATACAGGACACGATGGGTACCTGACTTCATTGCCGTTTTCAACCAACCACTACTGCAGCTATACCGTCACCATGTTAGTAGCAGCTTGGGAGACGAATGCCAGCTTAAATAAACTATTTACAAAAGGAGATGGGTTAGTATATAGCAAGGACGATACACAAATAGCACCTTGTCCCTGAACGCTACGAGAATCTAGTCCGGAAACCCATGCAGAGGCCATGCTACCCAAGAGGGTACTGACCCGAGGCTAACATTGACCTGCAAAAAAAAAAAGAAGACTGATAGTGTAAGTTGAAGCGTCTACAGTATTTACAACATGACGAGCAGAATCAAATCCCATACAAGGCTCGTTAGTACGCCCAATCACCTGAGTGGAGGAGGTTATACAGACGCGGATGGAAGTCTCCTACATGGTGCGTATTGGCAATACGTTGCAGCAACCAGAAAATGGTTAAGTTTTATCGTCTGGTAATTACCAGAAAATTACTCAAATTTTTGGTCATCAACGGCTTTAATTTGTGGTAAGTAAATTACTCACATTTATTATCAGAAACGGCTCATTTAATCAGAAAATGACTATAATTTACTGTCAAAAAAAGTACTCACATTTATGGTCAGAAAAATGGCCAAATTTAATGTTTAATATAAGAAATTTAGTCAGAAAATTATCCGAACTTTATAGTCAGAAACGGGTCCAATTTAGTCAGAAATTACTTAAATTTACTGTCAGAAAATTACTAAAATTTATACAGAAAAAGGCCAAAATTTAATGTCAGAAACGGGTCAAATGTAGTCAGAACATTACCCGGAATTCATAGTCAGAAAAGGCTCAGATTTAGTCAGAAATTACTTAAATTTTCTGTCGGTAAATTTATGGCCAGAAAAATATAATTTAGTCTCAATAATGACAAAATTTAAAGTCAAAACAATATCAAAATTTAATGTCAGAAAAATACTAGATTTTAATGCTAGCAGCGGTTCAAATTTAGTCAGAAACTAAAAAAAAATAAATAAATAAATAAAGCAGTAAAAAAATTACTCAAATCCAGCGAGAAAACAACTGAAGCGCTCCCAAAAGCAAGACGCGACGCAGGCAGGAGACTTTACACCATCCATAGGCAAAAATCGAGATAGAGGGAGAGAGAGAAACCAAGGCTATTATTAATATTATTACAGAGAATTGGTTAGTCGTAAGGCGGGAGCGAGAGACCTCTTGAGAGAACTAACCCCCACCTTCGAAGAGGCCCGTCATCTTGACGCAGTAGGACGCCTCCTGGATGTGGTCGCAGGAATCGGCGAAGAGGGTATGGTGCTGGGGTAGGGCCTCCCCGCACGACCTCTCCTGGGTGGAGTCGCACTGGAAGCAGTCCAGTGAGGCAGCTGTTCCAGGACGAAAGATGAAAAATACTGGAGTTGATCATTTATAAAGAGAGGAGTTAAACCTGATCAGTAAAGGAGCCTGGAATTGATAACTTAAAAAGAGTTTACTTCTACTGAATAAAAAAAAAAAAAAGTCTATAAACATTTATAATCATAAATACAATGTGTCCATAAAGTCCCAGTACCATTACATGCAATAAATACTTGTAATGGTACTAAAACTTTATAGACACCCTGTAGACCTGTTAAAGATGCTAAATACAGATTTTTATGAAATATAAATAAGAGTCCATCATTACAAATAAATGATTTTATCATTAACACGAGGGACTTTATCACTGGCGAGTAAATAAGTTTATACAAGTTTATCATTATACATTGAAGTTAATCATTAAGGATAAAAAGTTTCACTGAGGATGAACAAAACATATGAAGAGATTTCATCACCAATTAAAGGGGGTTCACAATTTTTTCAAAAACGACAAACAATAAAAATGATGTTAATGAAACTTATATGACCATTTAGTGCCCAAGAGGCTCTTACCAGGGCAAGAAATGCTTTTGTAAATACTGTAGTGATATTCGTGGCACTATGGGGAATGAGTGACTTGACTAATCAATCTTGGGTTACAAATTTAATAGGAAGATACAAAATCATACATATAAAGATTTTTTTTTTTTAAGAAACAAATACATACATTTCATACATTTAATGCAAGCGGCAATGCCTTAACTATCCAAAGCCTTTTAAGAGCAAGAAAAACTGGAATATTTTTAAATATTTCCTGAAACTATATAATAAAGTTATTTTACAAATACAAGGAAGAAAACAGTTATTTTACAAATACAAGGAAAGGAAAAGTTATTTCACAAATATAAGGAAAAGAAGTTATTTTACAAATACAAGGAAAAGAAGTTATTTTAAAAATACACGGAAAAGACAGCTGGACAGAAATCTGCCTACAGATTATGTCTGGAAGTAGTTTATATACATCTGAAAAAGTTAAAATATTTTTATCTTCAATAATAACTTGGGATACATATTTATATCCATCGACCAAAAAATAGCATTTATCTTAATGGTTATAAAAAATGGCATTTATCTCAATGATTTACATAGTTAAAGGTAAATATTTATCTACTATATATGAATACACAATGCATAAAAAATGCATCTATATGGTTCATATGAAAAAAGCTGGTGCTAAAAACAGACTTAGGAATAAATTTCCATTTTCATATAATAAAGTAGACTAAGGATAAAATAAAAACACTTATCGCCATTATACAGATAATACACAAAAAAACAAAAAAAATCTTTATTTTCTTTTTTTTATAAAGAGTATTTTGACAGATGCATTTTCCATGTAATGAAAAGTTTAGCAGGTACAACACGTTGAATCTTCAGAAAACGAGGATATACATATACATGTATATACCTTTGTATACATATATACATACACTTATATATATATAATCCATGTCCTAAATGTTCGAATGAACGGTAAACAGAACGATTAGAAACGCCTCTATTATTGGTTCGTTCACCAACATGTGCGCGCGATAGCTGCGTGGTTAAAGGCGCTTCACTGTACGTCCTAACTTCTTGGTTTCTAGGTTCGCGCCCGGAAGCCGACGAAATTTTTATCAAATAAAAAATTCCCATTCGGTTAACATATATTGAAAATTTATTAATTCCGAGGTAGAGCGAATTAGATATTAAAGGACATTTGTAGCTTAATGCGTAAATATGAATCACGGTGATGTAATCAGACATATATATATATATATATATATATATATATATATATATATATATATATATATATATATATATATAACCTTACAACTCGAATATGTTCTACTATCTCTACAACTACCAATTCTACAATTATAAGTAATTATAATAATAGATAGAAAGAAGTTGTAATAATAATAATAATAATAATAATAATAATAATAATAATAATAATAATAATAATAAAAGTTGTAGACCAGACGGAATCTGGAACATAAATACCAATATGAATCCAGTGGGTGACAGCATTATTGCTGCTATAAAATAGTTTTAATACCTTAATTAATCTAGACTCCCAAGAGGACACTACCCACCATTTCTCTTCCTAAACTACAAGGCTTTGGAATTCTCCCCCGAACCCTTTGCCTGCAACTGTTATAACCTTCACATGGCGGGTAAAAAGAAACTGCAACTCAAAATGGGCTAAAAATAATCACGAAGAAATTTAATTTGTTTATATTTTATATATATTTTATTTACTTGAAATACGCAGTTTTTATTTTGTTTGTCTATGCCTGTATATCAGGAAGGAGAGAGAGAGAGAGAGAGAGAGAGAGAGAGAGAGAGAGAGAGAGAGAGAGAGAGAGAGAGAGAGCATAATCCACCTGAACAGGAAGTAAGTAGCATGGAAAAAAGTATCTAGACCGTGAAGTAATATTTCCTCATAGGGAGAGAGGCACAGGACTGATAAACACAGAGAGAGAGAGAGAGAGAGAGTGCCCAAAATTAATTTGAGAGATTATTTCGAGAGAAAGAGGAAGTGTGACTGATGTTATGTTGAGAGAGAGAGAGAGAGAGAGAGAGAGAGAGAGAGAGAGAGAGAGAGAGAGAGAGAGAGAACTCTATTATAAGCCTTCGTGTGACTGGCCTTTAAATGTTAGGTTTATACCAAGGTTGTTGAGATAGGTCACTCTGGCATTAAAGGTCGCTTTCTTCTCCCCCAGTGATATTACAACGGGTTCTCGTGTGCTTATAGGGTAGATAAATATTACGTTCATTGTTTAAAAGCATTTACCTGTTATTTGATGAAGACAGAGGCTATGTGTACCAATGTAACAAACATATGATTACGCATATGGATGTAAATGTCAGTTAATGAATTTGGAAACCCAAGAAATTGTTTTATAGTTACTTTCCTGTAGAGACAGTTCAATTAGACATTCAATAATGACGCACACAGGAGTATGGGTGTGTATAATACATATACGCATACATGTATATAAACATATACATATATATAAATATGATTATATATGTATATTATACATTATATATGTATATAATGTACATTACATATGTATATGTATATATACATATATAGTGAGAGAGAGAGAGAGAGAGAGAGAGAGAGAGAGAGAGAGAGAGAGAATAACCGTCTTGCTTAACAGTACAATCAATAAATAAAAAGTAATATATATATATAACCGCGCCGCGAGGTGAATACCAAAAGTTCTAGTATACTATTGCAGCCTCTCTCTCTCTCTCTCTCTCTCTCTCTCTCTCTCTCTCTCTCTCAGAGAGGTACGTTTTCTCATTAAGTGAAAGTTCATTCATTCCCCGACATAATGAACTCGCCGAGTCAGCGTCCTTCCTCCAATATAAACACGTAGAAGCGGGAAAAAGCAAAAAAGAAAAAACAAAAATAAACAAACAAACAATCACAGGAATGATTCATTGTCTTTGGCAAATACAACAACGACAAAGAGAGACGTTTTAAGAATTGCGGCATACAATAAATGTCGAGCGAAATGTTGTGACACAAAGGATTGCAGAAATCTTTTGCTTTTAATGTGAGTTAATGTGAGGTATTTTCCATCACACTTACTTTCTGCTTTCTTTATTATTATTTTTATTTCGCGTCACGTTTCAATTCCTGCTCTTAATGTGAGTTAATGTGAGGTGTATTTTCCATCACACTTATTGATTATTTTTTTTTTCGTGGCACGTTTTAATTCCTGTGACTGAATTTACACAGGGGTACCACAGCAGTTTAAGCCAGTATATTATATATATATATATATATATATATATATATATATATAGTTATATACACACACACATATATATATATATATATATATATATATATATATACACTCGTTATATATAAATGATAAGGGTGGGAGTCAGTCCACCGAAATATAGTGTTTTAATGGGCCTTTTATACTTGAGACGTATCCTGTTTTAACAGAAAAACTTATTTGTATACACATACACACACATATACATACATACATACATATATATAGTGTAGAGTCGGTTATGACAAGATTCAAGAAGTCTGGTCTTATCCACATTCAAGCAACATAAGCGAATGCTTGAAGGCAGACGACGAAGGCGAGCAATATGAGTTTCGTAATCAACCGCTCACCCCAATACGTTGAAGAGTTTATCATCATTATTATTATTATTATTATTATTATTATTATTTAGAGTCACGCACTCTAAAAAACCACGCAGCTGATCACAATAACAAATCCACTTAAATCTGTATACGTTCCAAGAACTGTCCCTTCTCAACTTACGACCACAAAAAAGCAAAAAAAAATAAAAAAAAATAAAAAACATTTATGAGAGAGAGAGAGAGAGAGAGAGGAGAGAGCACTTTGTAGTATGTATGCTTATGATACAGTTCCCTTATTGCAATACACTTGGGGCGAGGGGGTGGCAGTTGGGAAGGAATTATTCCTAAAATCCAGAATAATAATCGTGTGTAAGCATTTGCAAACTAAACACACAAATAAACAAAACAAATAGAGGAGACAGATTCACGCAAAAAACAAAAAAAACACACACACACACACAAACACAAACAAAACAAATAGATGGCAGATTCATGCAAAAAAAAAAAAATATAAATAGACACACAAACAAAACAAATAGATGACACACATTCATGCAAAGCAAAAATTCAAACAAACATCTTGATAAGACGGACACCAGCAGTGCGTTTCTCCTCAAACTGCACAACAAATCCTGTTGCCATGACGACGCATACAACAACACTTCGAAACCACTGGATTTTAATACTGACACAAGAGAGCCATTCGTTTATATAATATTAATGAACGAGTGGTGAAATTTACTACATATTTTCAGCTATGAATCAATGAATATAATAATATACAAAATAACAAAAGGTGTTCTCAATGAATATAATAATATACAAAATAACAAAAGGTGTTCAACTCGAGAAATCACTCTTTGTTAACTTTTGAGTCTTATAAAACATTGAGTTTTATAAAAAAAAAAAAAAAAAAAAAAAAAAAAAAAAAAAAAAAAAAAAAAAACACTGAGTTTTATAACATAAAAATACCATCCACAACAAGAAAGGTAAGACACAGAAAGATGGAAGGAGAAAAAACAATGATAATTTGATGATGAAGAATATACGAAAGGACACATCCGGGGTCAGTTAGGGTCACAATGGCCATGCTTCGATCCCTGACCAGAGACCTCCCACCTTACCTTACAGACCTTACATCTTGTTCGGGTTGCCCCAGGTCCCTCAGTGTGAGGCACCTCTAATGTCTACCAAGAGAGTTGCTAGTACATCTTCCTGGTATATTTTGCATCTTCCAATCTTGGATGGTCTGGGATGCAGTTTAGATATTTGTCGAGCTTATTCTTAAACACATCTACGCTCATCCTGATGATATTCCTCAGATGAGCTGGCAACGCATTGAATAGACGCTTGCATTACGATGCTGGTGCGTAGTGGATTAATGTCCTGTGTTTGCTTTCCTTATTTTTCCTGGTATATTTTTTGGGCACTATTAATCTACCTCTGCTTGCTCTTTCTGATATTTTTAGTTCCATGATATTTTCTGCTATTCCTTCTATCTGTTTCCATGCCTGAATTATCATGTAGCGTTCTCTTCTCCTTTCCAGACTAATATTTTAATTTTGAATTGTAGTCTTTCCCAGTAGTCTAGTTTCTGGGTCCTTAACTTCTTCTATTCTAGCTGTAAAAGGACCTTTGTACACTCTCTATTTGTGCAATATCCTTTTGATAGTGTGGGTACCATATCATATTGCAATATTCAAGTGGACTACGAACATATGTTTTATAAAGCATAATCATGTGTTCAGCTTTTCTTGTTTTGAAGTGCCGTAACAACATTCCCATTTTTGCTTTACATTTTGCCAACAGAGTTGCTATTTGATCATGCATAACATGTTCCTATTCCATCATCACACCAAGGGGGTCTTTAACTAACTGCTTCCTTATTTGTGATGGACTCATTATTAGGTCCCTTATATGCATATAGCTTTCTTTCTCTGTCTCCATATTTATTGATTCAAATTTATCAGAGTTAAATACCATCCTATTTACCTCTGCCCAATCATATACTTTGTTAAGGTCTCTTTGTAGAGCGTTCCTATCTTCATCACAAGTAATTTCTCTACTTATTCTTGTGTCATCTGCGAAACTACTCACTACCGAATCCTTAACATTATTGTCTATGTCTTCAATCATAATAACAAACAGTATTGCAGCTAACGTACCTTGCGGCACACCGGATATTACCTTGGCTTCATCCGATTTCTCGTCGTTTGCAATAACTATCTGTTTTCTGTTGTGTAAAAAATTCTTTTAACCATCTTCCTACTTTATATCCACGATATTGTGTTTTCTAATTTTCTTCGCTAATATATTATGGTCTACTTTATCAAAAGCTTTTGCAAAGTCTAAATAAACCACACATCTGTTTCATTCCGCCGCTTTTCATATTTTTGATATGTTTTCACGGTGGAACTACAGTTGGGTTTGTGTACTTTTTTTTTTTTTCCGGGTTGGGGTACGAACCACCATGTTGTCCTTTCATTGAAACAAATTATTTTTATTAAATGTTCATAATATTTTTCTTCATTACCCATTTCATACACTTTCATTATATGTGATGTTAGACTCACAGGCTATAATACTGCTCTAGTCTTGTATCCACTTTTGAAAGATAGGGGTAATATACGCTAATTTGTGCCATCATCATATATCTTGCCTGTATCTACACTTTGTCTTAATAATATTGCAAGTGGCTTTGCGATAGAATGAACTACTTTCTTTAACAAAATAGCAGGAATTCCATCAGGCCCTGCAGCAGCAGCTCCATTTTTAATTTCATTAATAGCCTGCAACAATATCAGCTTCATTAATATCTATGTCAGCTAAATATTCACTAATTTCATCCCTTACTTCTATATCATTATCTTCATTATCTATTCTAGGGGGGGTGAATTCTCTCTTATATCGTTCTGCCAGTATGTTTGCAAATTTCCTTTTTTTTCATTCGTTAATCTCCCTTCAATTCTCAGAGGGCCTATTTCTATTCTTCTTTTTATTCATTTTCTTCGCATATGGAGTATAATAGTTGGGGTTTTGCTTGATATTTAATAGGGTTTTTTTCTTCCAAGTCCCCGTTTTTCATTTTCTTTTGATTGTATAATCTTTTTTTCTGCATTTTCTATCTTACTTTTTTGTTTTAGTTCTATAACTTTTCCATGCATTTTTTTTCTTTTGCAAGACCTTTTTTTTTTCCACTTTTCGATTTTCTGAACAAGATTACTTCTGTCCTCTTGGTATGCATGAATGATGTTTACTTTTCTTCTTCGGTATATATTTTTTTCCACTATTATCTCCAATATTTTATATAATATCTCCGTAATTTACCTTATGTCATCACTTACGAAAAATGTTATCCCAATCTTTGTTTAATTCTTCAATTAAACAAAGAGAGAGAGAGAGAGAAGAGAGAGAGAGAGGATGATGAGAGAGAGAGAGAGAGAGAGAGAGAGAGAGAGAGAGAGACTTTAACCGCATGTGTCATACTCAAGTTGGTTAAGTATTTAATGACGACAAATTCATTCAGAACATGAGAGAGAGAGAGAGAGAACCGAGAAGACGTGAGAGCCAGATGAGCAAGAGAGGGGGATGAGAGAGAGATTGAGAGAGAGAGAGAGAGAGCTTCTATAATGGTAAATTTCATACTCGAGTTGGGCAAGTTATTTCATGAGGGAGAAAATGAACTCTCTTCATTCTCATTACAGGACAATAAAACTAGAGAGAGAGAGAGAGAGAGAGAGAGAGAGAGAGAGAGAGAGAGAGAGAGAGAGACGTCACCATTATAAATCTGCAGTGAAGTCATCGCTGAACATATGCTACGGGAGAGAAATCAGGTAAAGATTTGAACACCTGACGCAGGTAACTATATATAACTTGTACGTTTTATTTACAAATGGAATTATAAATAACGTGCAATAAGAACACTTAGGGAAATTAATAAACATACGATAACAACGCCATCATAAACCAAACAAAAACTTCTTTCAGTTTTCTTCTGAAGATTGAAAAAGGAACCCAGAAAATTACTTTGTATGATGTGTTTACTTATAATTATCTACATTTTACTTTACTCACCACTCGAGTACTTTCAGGCCTCTCTCTCTCTCTCTCTCTCTCTCTCTCTCTCTCTCTCTCTTAGCCTTGCTGACAACCTACACATCTCTTGAAAAAGGGACAGAGATAAGGCCTGAAAGTACTCGAGTGTTGAGTAAAATAAAATGTAAATACTTAAAAGTAAACACGTACTTAGAAAACGCAAGGGAACAGGAAAAAACTGTAAATTAAGAAAGGTGACAACGAATGAACGTGGGTAAAAACGCTACGGGAATTAATAGGTAACTGATAAGCAACCATAATTGGACAGAGAGATCAAGTTAGAACAACGTATCAAGTAATAGAAAAGTCAGTCAAACAATAATAATTACAATTGATACGGACAAAAGACGCAAATACGAATGGAGAAATGAATAACAAGAAAGAAGAAGAATGAGTGTGAGAATGCTGACAGAAATAGAAAACGGGGAAGAGAAAATAAGAATAAAACATATAAATGCTTCGCTATTTCAGAAGACATCCACCTCATACAAAAGGAGTAATGTGGAAAACAAATGATGAAAGAATACAACAGAATATATAAAATAATGTACACAATGCAGTAACAACAATAAACGAGAGGGGAACTGGAAAAAACGAACAAACGCGGACAGAATATATAAAACAAATACAATAGAAAACGCAAAAAAAAAGAAAAAATACGAACGTGGGAACAAGGAAAACAGAAAACGCAAAGAAAGAAACGAACACGACTATCGAGTCACATCCAGTTCCATGTACACAAAGAATTCAACGCACACTCGCAATCACTCCCGACCAACCATTTCTTGCCCCCCCCCCCCACCCCCCCCTCCCCTCCCCCTCCCCCTTCCCTCTCTCTCTCTCTCTCTCTCCCTCACGCTCGAATACACACCAAGAGCAGCAAACATGTCAAGGTATTTCCAGTGGTGTGAGATTACACAAGAGAGGAAAAATAACACCTCTGCTTCAATTAGGGCGAGCGCGCACAGAGAGAGAGAGAGAGAGAGAGAGAGAGAGAGAGAGAGAGAGAGAATTATTATAGATTTTTACATCCTTCTCTCTTTACTGAATTGGACGATGAATAAGTTCTTTCCACTATCTTCTATCATATGAACTTTGTGCCAGAATCTGAATTAGGACTTCAATCCTCAAGGAATTAGGATTTCAATCCTCAAGGAATTTGGATTTCAATCCTCAAGGAATTAGCATTTCAATCCTCAAGGAATTTGGATTTCAATCCTCAAGGAATTTGGATTTCAATCCTCAAGGAATTTGGATTTCAATCCTCAAGGAATTTGGATTTCAATCCTCAAGGAATTAGCATTTCAATCCTCAAGGAATTTGGATTTAAATCCTCAGGAATTAGCATTTCAATCCTCAAGGAATTGGATTTAAAATCCTCAAGGAATTTGGATTTCAATCCTCAGGAAGAATTAGCATTTCAATCCTCAGGAATTTGGATTTCAATCCTCAAGGAATTTGGATTTCAATCCTCAAGGAATTAGGATTTCAATCCTCAAGGAATTTGGATTTCAATCCTCAAGGAATTTGGATTTCAATCCTCAAGGAATTGGACTTCAATCCTCAATGAATTGGGACTTCAATCCTCAATGAATTGGAACTTCAATCCTCATTCGAACTGAGACTTCATTCCTGTCATGTAAATAGGACTTCAGTCCTCAATGACTCAAGACATTCATTCCTCAATGATTTTCTAGGTTTTCTTACTCATTTTTGTCCTTTTTTTACTGCAATACCAACTGTTTAAGTCGGCAACTCTTCCTACTCTTAATCTGAGGGCCTTACTGTATGTGTGTGTATATATATATATATATATATAATACATATAAGAAAATGACACTCATCAACGGAGGGTGCGGGGGTGGGGGGGGGGGGGTGTTTAAACCATCTTATAGATCACAGGCACCACCACCAACCATTACCAGCGGCTGACAACAATAACGACCTCGGTAAGGACGTCGCCCACAGGAGCCAAGGGCCTCACGAAGTTTGCGGCGATGTTGACGAAGCAAACAATATATCAGGTCGGGAATATTAATAAACCACCTCCCAATATTCCGCCGCGGTGGAGAGCAAAAAAAAGAAAAATGAGAGGCGGTGTCCATCGCCTGGAAAATGATACGAAACTTTTCTTTTTGTATTTTTGTAGACTCCGGTCGAGACAGAGTTTCAGATAGAAATATCACCTTAGGGGGATAGAGCTGAATATGGATTTTAGGCCAAAGGCCAAGCACTGGGACTAACGAGGCCATTCAGCGCTGAAATGGAAAACTGACAGTAAAAGGGTTGATAGGTGTAACAGGAAGAAAACCTCAAAGCAGTTGCACTATGACGCAATCGTTAGGAGAGGGTGGAAAGTAAGAAGGAAGAAATAGAATATGAAAGGAGGTACAGTAAAAGAGACGGAAGGGGTTGCAGCTAGGGCCAGAAGGCACGCTGCAACGAACCTTAAGTGATGCTTACAGTACACCGCACGAGGTGCACGGACGGCACTAACCCCCTACGGAGCCGTAAGGGAATAGATTGAAGGTTATTTGCAGCGTCCCTCAGGCGCCTAGCTGCAACCCCTTTCATTCCTTTTACTGTACCTCCTTTCATATTCTATTTCTTCCATAATACTTCCAACACTCTCCTAACAATTGTTGCATTGTGCAACTGCTTTGAGGTTCTCCTCCTGTTACACCTTTCAACCCTTTTCCTCTCAATTCCCCTTCTAGCGCTGAATGACCTCATAAGTCCCAAAGCTTGGCCTTTGGCCTAAATTTTCTATCCCATTCCATCAGCACTGGAGGTTTATGGCGTCACATATGTTTATTCTGTGATTCTTCCTTTGCAAGTTCATGGTCTTTTCATATATATTAATAATAATTCCAGTGGTGGCTTCACTGTTGCGAATTCAGGCTTTCTTTTTTTTTTTTATAAAATACACTCAAAAAGTTTATGTGGAGAAGGTTAATTAATGAAAATTTCAAATTTATAATCCCGGATAAGTAGATGTTCCCGAAAAGCAGATTAACCGTTTGCAAAAAGTAAAATTAACATAGAATATATATATATATATATATATATATATATATATATATATATATGTGTGTGTGTGTGTGTGTGTGTGTGTACAAAATCATAAGCAAACAAGCAAAGACATAAAGACAAAAAGCACAAACTATAAACCTTCCCTATCCAACAGAAAACAATATGTCAAGGTACGATCATAAAAGTCACACGTATACCTGCCCACCTAACCAACCACCTCACCCCTCCCCCTTCCCCTCCCCTTAACACGCAATTCCCCTTTCTTCTCCACCCCCCTCCTCCAAAACCACCTCCCAAAAAACCCAAAATGGTTTTTTTTTTTTTTTTTTTTTTTTTTTTTAAGTTTGCCCCCAGCTCCTCCTTTTGTTCCTCGGAGGAGCTTCGATACAACCGAGTAATAGGTATTCTGAGCTCGATTTCCTGCGGGGAATATCTCTCTCTCTCTCTCTCTCTCTCTCCTCTCTCTCTCTCTCTCTCTCTCTCCCCAATGAAGGCTGAGAAAGCGCACAAGAAAAATATATAGATAAGCTGTAAGGTTCGCAGAGAGAAGAAGACCCAGAGTGAGAGAAGAAGAGGACGGACCTGATTTTCCATTTTCAGTAATAATAATAATAATAATAATAATAATAATAATAATAATAATAATAGCTATCCTCATCCCATTAGTAGAAAGGATGGCACAATTCTATAATATTATATATATATATATCTATATATATATATATATATATATATATATATATATAAATATAGAGAGAGAGAGAGAGAGAGAGAGAGAGAGAGAGAGAGAGAGAGAGAGAGAGATGCATATACATAGAGTTCGTGTGTGTATTACAAATGTTTACATGTATGTATGTATTAGAAAAGACTGGATTATTTTTATTTGCCTTTTATGAATTTAGATCAGCCTTGTTTTTCTAGGTTTAATTTCTAGTTTTTAAGAGTCATTGTGTGGCAGAATAGCCCTTGTTTTGTATGAGCATTTGTTTATATTATTTTTGAAATTTAAGTGTCCGTTGTCTGGTCATTTTAAGTGTTTAGCGTAAAGTGCTTTATTTAACGTTTCTCAGTGTGGTTAGGCGCCTCCTCCCCGTTTGTTTATATCACCGAACTATCTTTTTAACGATTGTTTTTCTTTTTTTTATACGAGTGTTTATGAAAGCGTCTCGGTGATGTCTGGACGTTGGTGCTCGGACAGAGTCAGTTCGGGTTAGAGCACTCCCCTGATATTATACCTTGAGCGGCATACTGATTAGGATTTTGGATGACGATTATTTGGCTGTTTATTTGGACGACGATTCTTTGGATTACGCTTTGGATCCTCGCCTTGGTCTGTTGTCTGCAGGTTCTCTAGTCACCTGCGACTCGAGTGTCTCCTGCCTCGACCTGCGGCTTGAGTACGTCAATAAGGTACTCGCAGGTGCTCCTGTCACCTGCCCTTGAGCCAGTCCTGCCTTTCCCTGACGAGGAGGAATTCCGTGCCATCACTTACGTCTCCAATCAGCAGCTGTGGTTTTGGGAGCTTGCTAGCTCGTGAGATGGCCTGTAGGGAGGCTGACGCCAGGTAAGACAGCATGTCACTGACTTTCGTTTGGGATCGCCTTTCCCTTTATGTTTATACTCTGGCGTTCAGGACCTGCCCTGATAGCTGTTTTGGCGAGTGGATCACGGCCCTAGTTTTGTCTCTCCTCTGATGCATCCACTGATGTGAGAACAACTATATATATCATTTGCATTATTTAATCATATACATAATATTTTGCCATATTTGTGTCGTGACTATATAACGCCACCTAGTGGGTCTATTATAGGCAAGGCCTTGCGTGTTTAGCTATGTGTTAATAGGTAGGATTTATAATGGTTTTCTTGTTTTATTTACTCTGCCTTCCTTCTCTCTTTGGATTAGTATTAGGGTAGTTTTTTTGATCTGGCCAGCAAAGTTGTTGAATCCAAACAAATCTATTCTTAATAACTATTATTTCCCCTTTCTATGTTAGGATTTAGTTTCTTAGTTTTAGGGAGTCCTGAGTTATTCTAAGGACTGGCATTTGTCCTTCCTTGTTTTTGAGTTATGGTATTTGTCACATGAAACAAGGTTGATTTAAATTTTGTATTTGTTAAGTATTAAATATTGTTAAGTTTTCTTGAGTGTTTGTTTCCACTGACCCTTAGCACTGAATGACATTGATTACTGACAAAAATTATTATAATAAGAACTTTTATAACAACCTAAAGGTTTGTAACAATTCTCAAGGGTTGTAACAATTTCTTTACGCTAAACACTTAAAATGACCAGTCAACGGACACTTAAATTTCAAATATAAACAAATGCTCATACAAAACAAAGGCTATTCTGCCACAAAATGATTCTTAAAAACTAGAACTTAAAACAAGGCCGATCTAAATTCATAAAAGGCAAATCAAAATAATCTAGTCTTTTCTAATAGTATGCATGCACGTATATGTGTGCGATCCAACAGATATCCGGACGAGATTCTCCTTCACGCAAAAGGAAAAAAAATAATTTTACGCAAAAAAAAAAAAAAAAAAAAAAAAAAAAAAATTCAGAAACGCCAAGTCAACCAGGGGTCATGATTAGGGGAAAATCCATTCGAATTCGACGCCCCTTAAAAGAGACAGAAAGCAGAGCCGTGGTACAAAAAGAGAATAAGAAAGGTTAAAACGAAAGGGGAAATAAAAGGAAATAGGGAAAATAAAGAGGAAATAAAGGGAAGAAGAGAAGGGAAAAGTGAGGAGAAATGAAAACGAAAAACGGGAAAAAGAAAGGGGGAAAAGGGAAAAAGAAAAGAAAAAAGGAAAAAGGAGAAAAGAAAGGGGAAAAAGAAAAGGAAAAAAGAAAGGGGAGAAAAAGGGGAGAAAATGAAACGGCAAAAATGAAAGTGAAAAGGAGAGGAGAAACGATAGGGGGAAAAGGGGTGAGAAAAGGGGGAAAATAAAAGGGGGAAAAAGGAAAATAGGGAAAGGAAATGGGAGAAAGGCGAAATGGGAAAAGAAAGGAAAGAAAGGTGAAAACGGAAAAAAGGGAGAAAATGGGAAAAGGAGGAAAAAGTAAGGGGGGAAACATACAGGAGGAAAAGAATAGGGAAAAGAAAAAAGAAAGGGGAAAGAAAAAGAAATGAGAAAATGAGAAAGAAAGGAAAGGAAGAAAGGGGAGAAAGAGAGAAAAGAGGGAAAAGAAATAGGGAAAAGAAATGGGAAAAGAAAGGAGGAAAAGGAAAAGAAAGGAGGAAAAAGAAAGGGGAAGGGGGAAAAGAAAGGGAAAAATGAGTAAAAGAAAGGGGAAAATGGGTAAAAGGAAAAAGAAAGGGGAAAAAGAAAGGAGGAAAAGAAAGGGATGTGGGAAAGAAAGGGAAAAAATGAAAAAGACAGGGGGGAAGAAAGGGGGGGGGGGGGGTGAAGAAATGCCGTAAGGGATATCACGATAAAACAGGAGAAACCCCGATAATCGATAACGAGCGTGAAGGAAAGAAGACGTCGAGAAGATGTTACTAATAATTCATATTTTAATGTAAAACAAATTATCCGAATAATTGGCATGAATGAATCATATATACATCTGCCGTCACCTAGAATAATAATAATAATAATAATAATAATAATAATAATAATAATAATAATAATAATAATAATAAAATTAACTGTGTGAGAGAGAGAGAGAGAGAAACATCAGGTCTGGAATACCTAAAAAAAAAAAAAAAAAAAAAAAACGAAACTTTAATGTCTGGTAACATCGCTAAAACAAAATATACGTCAAAACAAAAGAATAATAACAGGATTAGTCATAAAATAGAGACAGAATAGTAAAAAAAAAAGAAAAAAACGTGAACATCATTTCCGGCGATTTATGCGAAAACACAAAGGACCTTAATCCTGATATATATCGTTGGTGATGATATCTAGACCCTGGGCATCCTAAATCCTTCACATCCTCTCTCTCTCTCTCTCTCTTCTCTCTCTCTCTCTCTCTCTCTCTCTCAAAACATGGGGTTGATTAACACAACCCGAGTGTTTTCTGCTGTTCGATCAATTCTCCAAAACTGTTTGAGAAAACTTTGCTACAGTAAATGTTGCTTAGTTCAACAACAGTTTAGTAAAAGTTGTTTCCAAGTTAGGAGGAAGAGAGAGAGAGAGAGAGAGAGAGAGAGAGAGAGAGAGAGAGAGATAAAAAATTGTACCTCTCTTTTCTTGGGCTCTTGAAATAACCTGGCGAAGCAAGAAAAACAATACAAAACAATTTCTTTTTATGATTCTAATTCTTGTGTAGAATGGAATGGAATACAATATTCAGGCCAGAGGCCAATCACTGGGACCCACGAGGTCATTCAGCGCTGAAAAGGGGAGGCTAAGATTAAAAACGTCACTCAAGAAACAACTGCAAAGAACCTCGACTAATGCCAACAGTGCACCGCGTGAGGCTCACTGATGACACTACACCCCCCCCCCCCCCACACGGAACAGACCACGACCACCAATAGTTGACCGTTAACAAACTCAGGTCAAAACAAAACTCGCATTAAGTCAGTTGGCGGCGTTAGGAAACTCTCACCCAAGGTGGTGTAAAATCAAGAAGTAGGTCTCTATGAGCAAGAGCCCGTGCTGCCATGAGGCCAGCATAATCTTCGACATTCAACATTTAAGAAATTCCAGACAAATGAGGCCGGGTCGCGCAGACTAAATTAGCAGTGACTGTTATCTTGATGGCGGTAGCATTAGCCGTGTCCTAAGGAGAGTTTTATAGGCCTACAAGAATCTCTTCGATACGCGAGGATGCCAATTGCCGAGTTCAAGTTTGGACTGAATCTTTTACCTTCATATAACCTCCTTCACACTACCATTTACACCTCATCTTGATAAGATGTTTGTTTGTTTGTATGGTGTTTTTACGTTGCATGGAACCAGTGGTTATTCAGCAACGGGACCAACGGCTTTACGTGACTTCCGAACCACGTCAAGAGTGAACTTCTATCACCAGAAATACACCTCTCTCACTCTTCAGTGGAATGTCCGAGGATCGAACTTGCGGCACCGAGATGGCACGCCATCACCATACCGACCAAGCCACTGAGGCGCTTCTGATAAGATGGTATACTCACAAGATATATTCGAAAAATAAGCCTAGCGTATCCTAAATAGGTCAAGAATCACCGGCCTTTCTGTATTATCAGCATAAAAAACGATAGTTAAAGTAGCATACGTTTCCCTAAGAAGCCAGAGCGCTGGTTTTCCAACATGTTTTGGTGTTCGTGAACGCGTTAAACACTTATATACGCTTACTTACGCAGATTTATTGTCGTGTATCTCTGCTCTGCCAACAAAGAATCAGAGGAATTTATTTCTGGTGATAGAAATTCATTTCTCAGTGTGGTTCGGATCCCACAGTAAGCTGTAGGTCCCGTTGTTAAGTAACCAGTTGGTTCCTAGCCATGTGAACATATCTAATCCTTCGGGCCAGCCCTAGGAGAGCTGTTATAATCAGCTCAGTGGTCTGGAAAGGCTAAGATATACTTAACTTATTGTCGTGTTACTTGTTCCTTTTCAAAAATAATTCTGGAGAATACTTTAGTCGAATAAAGAGAAATGTGAGGGCGATTTGACCTACCGGGTTCATTCGTCAAACATAATAATGTTTAGTGTTCAAATATTGTAAGTTGAGGAAAAATGGTTTTTTCCAGATATTATCATATTATTTGAAATAGTTTGGGCAAAGACGCTATAGTAGATTCACATCAACCGTGCATTTGATGTCTAGGCCAGTCCCTTACGACGCTCCTGATTGGCTGTTGATAAGCCAGTCACAGGGCTGAAAACTCTCAGACTCTCTCTCGAGAGTTCACATGGGTAGGATCTATGTTCCACTTCTCCTGAGAGATACGTTTTTCAGGAGAAGTGAAAGATACATCCTACCTATGTGAACTCTCTCGAGAGACTGAGGATTTCCAATTTTCCAGCCCTGTGATTGGCTAGCTTATCAACAGCCAATCGTACGGGACTGGCCTAGACATCAAATGCACGGTTGATGTGAATCTACTATAGTTCCGCTGGAAATATAATCGTTCTAATATATAATATTAATTAAATATACACAATACAAATAGTTAATTATAAGGCGAATGGAATACAAATCCAGAATAATTCCCATTACACCATGCAAGTCATTCCATTTGTAAAATATAATCACTTTCAAAATATTATTATTTATAAACACTTTTATAATCCATTTCCAATAAAATACGCGTAGTTTCAGCTCCAGCTAGACACAGGATATCAAAGAACAAAGAGCATTCAGAATGTTGCATTAAAATATTCACCTTAAAGAACTTCTCTTTTTTTATTAATTTTTTTTTAATTCTGAAATACCACTGACCTCAACTCTCGTTATGAATATTCAAAAACTAGGCAAAATGTTATTTCTAGACACTTTCGTGCATAAAACAGAGATCTCTGCTGTGATGCGGTTGTTTTTATTTATTTATTTATTATTATTTTTTTTTTGATGAGGGAAAGATTCTTCAGAGGGGTGGCCAATGAATATTCATAGGAACACACACACACACACACACACACACACACACACATATGTAAGTATGATATGGAGTTATAAAGTTCCTTAGTATAACAGGGAAAAGGTCCAACGGTAGGATTGTGACTGAGACATAACAATATATATATATATATATATATAATATATATATATATTATATATATATATATATATATATTGTTATGTCTCAGTCACAATCCTACCGTTGGACCTTTCCCTGTTATACTAAGGAACTTTATAACTCCATAATCATACATACACACACACACACACACACATATATATATATATATATATATAGATATATATATATATAATATATATAAAATCTTCTATAACAATTAATGTGATAGCCTATAAAACTTAGTGCGTATATATAAAATACATACTGAAGGCAAAAATAAAATACTAAGCACAAATAAAAACAAGAACTATCAGATAATATATAGATAACGTGACGAAAATATCAACAAAGCCAAAATAATATAAATCAAAATACCACGAAGCAAAGAGAGAAAAGAAAACTACAATTCGTCAATTCCAGCCTCTCGGACCCACTCCAGAGAGAGAGAGAGAGAGAGAGAGAGAGAGAAAAAATCTTTTTCTTCCACTATTCACCTCCTTATTAAACAATAATAAGTGGGTCCTGCCTATTATTCGCATTCTTCGATTCCTTGCACGCTTCCCCTCCACCCACCCACCCCCAACACCCATGAAGACAACCCACCTCTTCCCCCTACCACCACCTCCTCGACTCTCATCCTCCAAAACGTCTCCTCCTCCTCCTCCTCCTCCTCTCCCTCGATAGGAACGTTGAAGGAGTCGAGTTTTCGAGGAGGACATTCCTAATGGCATTTAATGGCCGTCGATCGTCTCCCCCCACCCCCCGCCCCCCCCCCCCAACTCGCCCCCAAGAGAGAGAAAATAGGCGAGAGATCCATTTTTCTCTCTCGTCAATTACACCGCGCACTCTCGCTCAAAGCTCTCGCTTTAACAGGTGTGTTGTGAAAGAGGCGTGCTCTCTCTCTCTCTCTTCCTCTACCAGGAGGACGGCTTCGATGAGATAAACACTTATCCTAGGTCTAGAAGGATCTCTCTCCCTCCCTCCAGGGCGTCAACGAGGTAAATCCTCATCCTAGGCCTAGGAAGATCGTGTCCCATTTACCGAACGTGCGTGATTGCGTGTCCAGCCACCCACCTCTCTCTCTCTCTCTCTCTCTCAGGAGGTCTTCGATAATGTAAATCCTTATCCGAAGTCTAAAGATCTCTCTCTCTCTCTCTCTCTCTCTCACACACACACACACACACACAGGATGTCCTCCATAATATAAATCCTCAGCCTAGGTCTAGGAAGACGACCGTCTCCTCCACACCGAACCGGTGTGACATTCGTAGGTTGGTTTCTTTACTCTATTGCGTCTATTTCCCTTCTATTTAGTTCCTTCAAAATTAATTATGGGGAAATGGCAGCTAAAATTACACCGTCTCTCCGAACCCAACTCCCGTCTCTCTCTCTCTCTCCTCTCTCTCATGAAGGCCTCTAGGAGGTAAATCCTCATCCTCGGTCTAGAAAGAAGATAGTGTCCTCACAAAACATTTGTAAAATAATTCTCTCTCTCTCTCTTATTGTATCTATTTCTATATCGTTCCGTCAATTAGGGGGGAAAATAGCAGTTAAAATGAACCCGTCCACTATAACCTCTCATTTTCTCTCTCCCTCACTCTCTATCGGTCTAATTCTGGCGCTCCCTCCAATCTCTCTATCTTTATTTCTCTCTTCTTTGTTCCTGCTGGCGTTACGTGGAATCGGATGAAAAGATAAGAACCTTCTCTCGTCGCTTTCTCTCATTTCATTTCTATTTGACTTGGGCATCACTATGTATAGACAATTACAAGCTCTCTCTCTCTCTGTTCAATTGACCGAGTACGTAAGCAAAGCAGGATGTAAAAGCGACTCTTAAAAGATATATGAACTCAAAGCAATTCAGTGACACGAAGAGAGAGAGAGAGAGAGAGAGAGAGATCCATTAAGTCAACAGAGATGGGTTGAACTGGTTATATATATATTAAACAAAATAATTCAGAGTTTCTTATCCGCTCATAGAATGCCTTTATTTTAACAACTATAGGTTGTTTTTCTCAATCTGCTCTCCATGATTGTCATAATTTGCGTTTTCCAGAGAGAGAGAGAGAGAGAGAGAGAGAGATTTATCACTAAGCCTATGCCAGTCAAGTAGATTTTCTGTTAATACACACACACATACACAAAAAGGTGTTTCGTTTTACTCAATTCCTCCCTAATTACGCAAGATTTTAATAAAAACGTGTTTAAAAATATTCGTCTAAGATATATCTGGGTGAATATATCTTATACGACCGAGAGCGTTTCAAAGTTACAAACACAATTATACATATAGACATTTTGCATCTGTGCGTGTTAACATGCAGACGGGGGGAGGGGGGGGGGGGGGGAGGGGGGGGGGGGGGCGAGGGGGGGGGTCGGGCATGACGCGGGAAAACATGACAGACTCGAGCCTGCCACGAACATAAAAGACTGATAAAATCGACGACAAAAATAACTTCCTCCCGGTACTGTTCACCGTCGAGCGTCACCGCGTGATTACGTGAAACCTCGGTTCTGAATTCCATGCGTCCATGAAAACGCAGAATGGCAGAATGGCAGGAAAATACCTAACTAACGGGCATACTCCGGCCACAATACGCCGCGTGCCTTATCTACTGCGTCTCCCCCCTCCCCCCCCACCCATTTGCTCCAGTGTTCGTATAGGGAGCGCGCTCGCGAGAAAGAGAGAGAAAGAAAAAGCGACAGACTGCATCCGAACTTCCGGGGAACGTGGTAGGAATTCGGACATTCAAAAAAATAAATCAGCTCACAAGTCAGAAATATCAAATAAAAGCCGAAACAACTCGGAATAAACAGCCGTTATAGGAAGCATATATAACAATTCCGCGGAATCTGATAAAGTACGAAGGCTATTATAGGCCTAATGACGTCAGTCAACGAACGCTTTAAATCGAGGATAAATAGGCCTAGTGCACCTTCATTAGCAACACATCAACCCCTTTTGTATCTATTTCCGGAACATCGATATCCTGTTTGAATACGTTCGACGGAACCACAGGTGTCTTAATTCAGACGGCACCAACTGTTCGCTGTTGATCTATCTGTTCATTACTAAAATCGTACTGGAGATTCTAAATCTTGCTGAAGTGATAGTATATATATATATATATATATATATATATATAGTATATATTATATATATATATATATATATATATATATAAATGTATGTCTGTATGTATACGTATATATACACTGGACCTTCCATCTCTTCTCTTGTTATTACTATTTCTTAAGTCACTCCTCTATACTCGGATTTTATTGAATCTGTCCATCCGCCTGTGGTGTTTATGTATGGTAACACTGCGTCCGGGCTTTAGATAGTTACGCTATTTGTAAATTTTAGGTAAATAAAAGGATATTTGGGTGTACATTTGCAGCTGAAAGGGTGTTTTTAATAATTTACTGTATGCGAATTACACCGTTAATATTACGAAATAGGATATTATTATAATCGTTGAAAAATAAGCTGAATGTAATTATCTAAAGCCGGAGGGACGCAGTGTTACCATACAAAAACACCACAGGCGGATGGACAGATGAAAAAAAAACAGACTATATATAGTATACATTTTAAATAAACTTAAAAACTTTCGCTCCGGTTAACCATTCATTTTGAGACACTGAATTATTAACCAAAAAAAGGATATTATTATTATTATTATTATTATATATTATTCTATTATTATTATTATTATTATTTATAGAATCACATTAAAAATTGTTGTAACAATCTAAGTCTGGAACACTACTATACATTTCAGTCTAAGTATTTTTATTTATTCCAATTTTCATCAGTAATATTATCAAGGTGTTCGGTGACCACGTAGCTTTACGTATACCTACGAGAGAGAGAGAGAGTGAGTTCTCAAGTCCCTAATAGTATTTTTCGTATAATAATACTACTACTACTACTGCTGCTGCTACTACTACCACTACTACTCCTATAATAATAATAATAATAATTAATAATAATCATATAACATATAATAATAATAATATTTTTAATAATAATAATAATAAAATAATGAACTTTATTACTGTGAAGTTCAGTACAATACACCTTGATCGAATTACCGTAATTATGCTTGAATGATAGACACATGAACGTCCACATACACACTACGAGTCTTGGTGTAGATTACAACTCAGGTGCTGCTGCTGCTGCTGCTCTCTCTCTCTCTCTCTCTCGTCTCTCTCTCTCTCTCTCTCTCTCTCTCTCAATGGTTCAGTTTAGCATGATCCCACCGACCCTCTGTTTCACTAACGTAAAAGTAATACAAAATTAATCACTTTACCGATATCGCAACATGTGTTGCACTAGGCCTGCCTCTCTCTCTCTCTCTCTCTCTCTCTCTCTCTCTCTCTCTCTCTAATAGTATCCTTTTGAAAAAACAGCACTGAAATTGTGGATACCTTCAGGGATATGAAATTTTATATATATATATATATATATAGATATATATATATATATATATATATATATAAAACGTCTGGTGCTCAAGGAAGTGCAGTGTGTAGTATGTACCCGTCTGCTCTGTAAATTATTCAGAGCACGGAATACCTCGACATTGCACTCTCGCCTTGAACATGACTCAGAATAAAAAAAATGAAAACCTTCCTTACTCGTATAAGACAAACGATCCTAATCATAGTGGATTTTTAGGCTAAACAATAAGTTAAGAGAGTAGATTACCTTAACGTAATTACAGCGAAACAATTAACTTGACAAAGAATTCTGAAAATATCCTAACACCATTACAACGACTCGTATCTTGAGAAATTCTCTTGACCAAAAAGCATGATATTTTATTTTAAACAGATAAGTTGCACAACTTTTTGCCTGGATTGAGAAACACAATTAAAAATGAACTCTCACTCTCTCGTACTCTTTCAGTTTCTTGTAAAACATTTTCCCTCCAGTCAAGTATATTATATCCTACAGTATTCCTCATCACACACAAATACTGGTGGCTGTAGAAGAAAATTGGTATCTAGTAATAAATCCTATTCTAAAATACTAGTGGAATAAGACCTCCGCTGGATAAATCCAGTTTTAGAACAAATGCAAAGTGACTCCCAATCAAAGGACAAGAAAATGGTGAGTAATCCCGAGTAGACTAATGATCATGGGACTGCTACCAGTACTACACGAATGCGCCGGGTGAGTCTAGAGTCCGCGGGTGAGCCTAACAACAGATTACCGGGCGAGAGATTTCCAAAATCTTTCTAAGTTAAAGGAAGGCTTGGTTACTTTAGTTTTCTGTCCATTACAGACGCCAATGGAAAGGGCAATTTTTATCATGTAAAGACATGCGTAGCTAGACCTACACAAAATACATAAGTCGAGGATTCACGTCAGTCTGTTTTAAAAATACCGACGAAAGCGTGATTCTTGCAGACGCAGGTAAAAGACAATGGAGAAAAAAATAAGGGTAAAATGCATTAACATTATGCATCATTCAACGAGTAATGTATCACCTTAGCAAACCATTTCCCCGCTGCATTCACAGCCGTGCCGGTAGGCGCATCAACGAACCTCTTTCCTTATCCTCCTCCTTTGTCATGCGTTCTTTGTCCGAACTTCTTCTTCATCAAGATTTCTGCGAATCCCCGAGAGCGAGGAAGGGGAGAGTCGGCCCACAAGTCTTTCAGCAAAGTCTTGAAAAGCATTTTTTAAAAGTCTAAGTCTACCTTTGCTATACAGTATACGAGGCATGAGAGACGACGTCGTGAGTGTTCGTTCTCTCTCTCTCTCTCTCTCAGAGGCGTTTCCGTTTACAGTAATGGATTCTCCTGCGTAAGACAACACCGGCAAGCCTCGCGTTTGCTCTCTCAGTTGCGGAAAGAGAATGGAGGATAAGACGGAGAGGCGTAAAACAACTTTCAAAGGCTCAAAGGGGCTTTTCGCACACCCGGCCGCGTTAGGGTCAACATCTGGACGGATCTCGGCTCAGACTAAACACGCCAGAGAATGCTCTTGAATATTTTGCACCGGCCCTCCTGACCTTAGTGCTATCTCCCTCTCTCTCTGCTTTTTCATTTATTAATATTAATGTAAACAGCATGCATTCTATAGATAAATATATATATATTGATATATAATATATATATAATAATAAATATCTATATAATATATATATATATGATATATATGTGTGTGTGTGTGTGTGTGTGTGTGTGTGTGTGTGTGTAAGGTTCATTGATGCGCCTAACGGGACGGCTGGGAATGCAGCAGGGAAATGGTTTGCAAAGGTGATACATTACTTGTTGAATGATGCATAATGTTCATTTTTTTTTACCCTCATCTTTTGTCAGTTTTTTTTTTTTTACCTGCGTCTGCAAGTAAGTCGCAGTGTACAAGAATCACACTTTCGTCGGTATTTTAAAACAGACTGCCGTAAATGCTCGACCTGTGTATTTTGTGGTCTATCAGTGGAAATCCTGTGGTGTAACACACTTCATTGTACAGGATATACATTATATATATACTGTACATTATATACTATGTACAATGGAGTGTGTTACACCACAAGGTTTCCACTGCTACCCACTCTACTTTTTTAAAAGTGCTAGTCCAATTATTCTTCTGTCGAAGGTCAGAACACAAGTGTTAATCTTCCCAGACTGACAAGCACTTCTTGTTGTTTAAGATTAAGCTGGCTTTATGCCAGCACGGGCTCTGGCTCAAGAGCAGCCCGTAAAAGAGACCAGCACGGTCTAGGACTAGACCGTGCGGACAAGTAGTGAAGAAATATTATCAACACACGAGTCAGTCGCTAATCAATCCTTCGCCCCATCTTCTACCAAACTTGGGAACTTAACAGACATTCTCGGCTCTTGAATTTCCTACGTGGGATTGTCCGTCTCGTTCCTTAGAATACACCGATACATAAACATACCCAACACATACGCAAAGGCTCGGTTGCAAGACGTTGGTGAATTGTGGGGGCGGGGGGTTGGGAGTGAGGGTTAAGAGGAAGAAGGGCAGAAGAAGCGTTATTGGATTGCAACAGACAATTAAATCAAATCTTTGAGTCGGCTCTCTATTAAAATGAAGCCCTCGACGCATCGAACGTTTCCCCGGGTAACGTCAGACAAGCGACGACGACGTCCAATATTAACCTTCTCTTCATATAAAAATCATTCCATTTTCCGCGGAACAAATTCATATTATCTCTCTCTCTCTCTGTTTTCATATACATACACACACAAATATATACATAATAAACACACAAATATACACATATACAAATCTTTTTTGGGATGAGGAATGCAAACCATCTGTGGTCCCTCCCCCCCCCCCCCCCCCCCCCCCCCCCCCCCCCCCCCCCCCCCCCCCCCCCCCCCCCAACCACAACATACAGTCGACTAGTATGCGTTTAAAATCACATATTTCATAATCTGAACACACAAGTAACAACTACAACCTACAACAAAGTCAGAAACCACACAAGAAAAATCTTGCCACATCTTCCAATACAATGAAACCCGAGAAGTCTATACGCTTTCGCTCGAGTACAGATAACAAGAAGACTAAAAATATAAATTTCCTCTCCTTCCCACACCCTTCTACCACCCCCGCCCGGCTCCCCCAACCTTAAACCCACCTTCCCCAAACCCAAACCCACCCACTTTGAAGAAACCAGATGTCCTGAATGCGGCAGAAAGAAATAAAATAGGAGGGTAAGAAAATATAGCCCAGCTTTAATATTAATTCCCAGGTTCTTGTTGGATGTCGAGCGAGATGTTACATCCTCTACTTCCCACTTTCTTTTATCTGTTACATCAATTATCCTGAAGAAAACGTGCAAATTACAAACGATATACAAGCGAATGAAAGTCGTCCTCCCCACAACGTAATTTGATTCTTTTTTTAAATTCTCGACTATGAAATTATACCTACATAAATCTGATTACGCCGAGGGGACTCAAATTAGAAAAAAAAATTTCAAAAGGGTTTATTATTTTTTTGTCATTAATTCTGAGAGGATAATACACATTTGGAAAAAAAGGGAGGTAATTCATTTATCCTTTGTTGTTTGGTCGTGCATTTCCTCTCTCTATACATGTTCGATTTACGCTCTCTCTTTGCCAGTCCTTTTCATTCTTGCTATCTTTCTCTGTCGGTCCGTTTTTATACAACTCTTGCTATCTCTATATCCCCCCCCCCCCCCCCCCCCCCCCACCCCCCCCCCGCCACTCTCTCTCTCTCTGCCAGTCTGTTTCATTCTTGCTATCTCTCTCTGCCAGACCATTTCATTCTTGCTATCTCTCTCTGCCAGACCATTTTATTCTTGCTATCTCTCTCTGCCAGACCATTTCATTCTTGCTATCTCTCTGTCTCTCTGCCAGTCCGTTTCATTCTTGCTATCCCTCTTTCTCTATCTACCAGTCCCTTTCTCTCTGCCAAGGGGGGGACCGTTTTTCATTCTTGCTAAATTCTATCTCTTCTCTCTCTGTCCGATTAATTCTTCGCACGAAGCCAGAGGCCGTTTGGCCTTATGCAAACGGACTCCTCCTCTTTCAAGCATTTTGACGAAGGACGGAGAGAGAGAGAGAGAGAGAGAGAGAGAGAGAGAGAGAGAGAGAGAGAGAGAGAGAGAGAGAGAGAGAGAGAGCACCACGAATGCTTATGGGCTTTATAGTACATATTCCAGCCGATAACACCAGATTCAGGAAAAACAAAAAC